>NC_092387.1:15086243-15386243 GCF_030028105.1 Mobula birostris | reverse complement strand
CAAGATCAGGAAGGTTTGTGCAGTGTTCACCCTCCAGGTAAAAAGTCAGTTCCTTTAAGCCGTTTTATTTCCTTCGTCATGAATTCTTTGGACAAGGCATCTCTCGGCTGGGTTCAACAGTAACGTCATGTCTTCGAAGAAATTAGTTTGCAGGGAAATCTCTCCTTACTGACTGTATAAATCACATGGACTTTTGAATTTACCACTTTAAGACTGTGTTCGAATTTGCCACTTTAAGAACTGTTCCAGAGTTTGGCTGTTTGTTAAATACTGTATAGCAGTTAACTTCTGGTTAAGTTAGTCATATGTTTACTTTTTACTAGTGCTGAGCAGAGTTTAATAAATGTTTATGTTTGTTTATAAATGCTGATGCCATAACAAAAATTGGGGGCTCGTCCGGGATTTGTTCCAATTTTGAGCTTAAGTGCTTGTTTAATTATCAATCTGATTTGGAAATGTCAAATACCCGATTCTTTTGTTTGATTGGCCTGTGGATGGTATTTGGCAGCAATGAATATTGGTGACTTTATGGAATCGCCAAACCCAGAGGTATTAGCGAAGGCGAAAACAGGTGATGTATCCGAGATTGCTAGAAGGTTGAACCTTAAAGGAATTTTGAAGGTTACAACAAAGCCAGTAATTGAGAGGAAAATAGCTGAACATTATATAAATTCAGGTGATTTTGATAAAGAAGTGTTAGATATGTTTCCAATGAGTAATCTAGAGATGCAATTACATATCGGACAGATAAAGTTGGAATTATTTAAAGCGGAGGTGGCCGAAAGTGAAGCCAATAGGAAAAGGGAATTTGAAGAAAGAGAAGCAGATAAACAGAGGAAGTTTGAGCTAATGATGGAAAAATTAAAGTCCGAGAATTAGTCCTCTGGTTCTAGGAAACTGTTTGTTGCTAGTCGGGAAGTTATATTGGCTCTTCCATTTACTAAGGCAGAAATGGATAAATATTTCCAGCATTTTGAAACTATTGCTCTGATTTCAGGGTGGCTGAAAGATAAATGGCCAGTGATGTTACAAAGTATAATTAGAGGTAAGGCACAACAAGTTTATACAACTTTAACTAAGCAAGCACTCGATTATGATATTGTGAAGCAGCATATACTGAAAGCATATGAACTGGTTCCGGAAGCTTATAGAGAAAGATTCAGAAATTTGAAGAAATCTGTGGAAAAAACTTATGTGGAATTTGCCTATGATAAATCTGTGTGTTTTGAGAGATGGGTTTCCTCTAAAAATGTGAATGGGGAGTATAATAATTTAAAAGAGTTGATTTTAATGGTGGAATTTAAAAGGTGTGTCCCTGTTGTCATAATGATATACTTAAATGAGAGGGACACTGCTACACTGCAGGAGTCTGCTCAGTTAGCAGATGAGTATGCTTTAATCCATAAGAGTAAGTTTCCTCTGGGTAGAACTTTTAAAAGAAAAAATAGCACAGAGAGTCAAAGTAAACCAGAAATTAAATCAAAAGTTAGTAAGAAAGGTAAGGATGAAGGGAAACATGTGAAGGAAAGACATTTTGGTCCTGTTTGCAATTATTGTAAGAAACCAGGTCACGTAATAGCTAACCGTTTCTGACCGAAGAAAAAGGAGAAGGAGGCAGTCCCAGATGCTTGTGTGCAACATCTTGAAAAACCTGTAAATCCACAAGGTTCGATAAATACAAATGAAGCTTTGTTCGAGTCTGACCATGTTAAGAGGGAATATGATCATTTTATAACCGAAGGATTTGTATCCTTGAAAGAAGGATCCACTCCGGTGCCAATAAAAATCCTTAGGGATACTGGAGCTTCTCAGTCACTTATGTTAGACAGTGTTCTAGAGTTTAGTGATGAGTCTGACATTGGTGAGGTAAACTATATATGAGTTGTTGGGTGTGCCCTTATGCCTGTACATTTGCATAGAGTAAATTTAAGGTCAGGGTTAGTTACAGGACCTGTTAAAGTAGGACTACAACCCAGTTTACCCGTGAATGATGTTTCTCTGTTGTTAGGGAATGACTTAGCAGATGGACAAGTTTTTCCTGAAGTGTATTTGACAATAAAGCCCATCTCTGATGAACCAAAGATGGATTCTAACACAGATTCTTCCTGTGTTGTAACCCGAGCTATGGCAAAAAGGTTTAATGTGCAGGATGAAGCTGCTACCTATGACTGTTCAACTCAGGATTCGAATTTTGAGGATGTGTCAGAAACTTTCTTACCTTCATTGTTTGATCAAGATTCTTGTAGTAAGTCTGACCATGAAAATTTGTCTCTGTCTCGGAAGGAGATAATAGCAGAGCAGAGCAGAGACCCTGAGATGATCAAATTAAAGGAACACGCTCTTCCAGATAGTGAAATTGAGAAGGTGCCAGTAGGATATTATTTTGAGAAGGAAGTAGTAATGAGGAAGTGGAGATCACCTACAATTCCTGCAAGTGAGGAATGAGAGGCTGTTCACCAGGTAGTAATTCCTACAGTTTATCGGAATGAGATGTTAACTTTGGCTCATAGTATACCCTTGGGTGGCCATCAAGGTGTGAAGAAAACTGTGAACAAGGTTTTTAAACATTTTTATTGGCCTGGTTTAAGAAAAGATGTGGCGACATTTTGTCGAACGTGTCATACTTGCCAGATTGTGGGTAAACCTAATCAAGTTACTCTAGTGGCCCCACTGCAACCTATTCCTGCATTTGGTGAACCGTTTTCCAAAATTATTGTAGATTGTGTAGGCCCATTGCTAAAAACTAAAACTGGCCATCAATATTTGCTGACCATCATGTGCACAGCATCTAGGTTTCCAGAGGCAATACCACTCAGGAATATAATGGCTAAAGCTGTAATAAAGGCTCTTATAAAATTCTTTACCTATTTTGGGTTGCCGAAGGAAATACAATCTGTTCAAGGTAGTAATTTTATGTCTGGATTGTTCCAGCAAATAGTTTATAAACTGGGAGCCAAACAGATTACCTCATCTGCATACCATCCAGGGTCACAAGGAGCCTTAGAGAGGTTCCATTCTACTCTCAAGACCAGGATTAGGATGTTTTGTGTGGAAAATGAAAAGGATTGGGATGAGGGCGTTCATTTACTTTTGTTCGCTGTAAGGGAGTCAGTGCAGGAATCCCTAGGTTTTAGTCCTTTAAAATTTGTGGGTGGGCATAGAGTTAGAGGACCCTTGGCCTTGTTAAAAGAACATTGGATTAATAAAGAGGTACATGCTAATTTGCTGGACTATGTTTTGAAATTTAAAGAAAGATTACATAAAGCTTGTAGCTTAGCCAGGGTAAATTTAAAATCGGCTCAGGAAAAAATGAAAACTTGGTATGATAAGGAAGCTAGAATGAGGTCATTTAAGCCTGGAGATAAGGTGTTGGTTCTTTTCCCGGTGCAAATGAACCCTTTACAAGCTAAATTTCATGGTCCTTATGAGATTATATCTAAAGTTAATTATGTGGATTATGTGATAAAAATACCAGATCGAAGAAGGCCAACATAGCTTTGTCATATGAATATGATAAAACCATATTATGAGAAACAGTCTGCTTCTATGACTGTTGTGGTGAATAATAATGAGTCTGATCCCACTGGCAACTTAATGGATGATTTATCTGAGTCTCATTTTAAACCAAACATTATTTCTGCCAGATTACCAAACTCAACAATACTGGAAAATATTGATAAGAAATTAGCTCATTTACAGCCAGAGCAGAGGCAGCAGATGAAGCAGTTATTTTTTAAATATAGGGATTTATTTCCAGATGTTCCTAAAAGAACCACAGTAGCTTCACATGATGTAGATGTTGGAGATGCCAAACCCATAAAGCAACATCCATATCGGATGAACAGGAAAAAATGTGAACTTGCTGAACAAGAAATTAAGTATATGTTAGAGAAGAATATTATTAGACCTTCTAATTCGAATTGGAGTTCACCGTGTGTTATGGTGCCTAAGCTAGACAGCAGTATTTGGTTTTGTACTGATTACAGGAAGGTGAATGCTGTGACAAAAACTGATGCATATCCAATCCACAGGGTAGATGATTGTGTGGATAAAGTTGGAAAAGCAAAGTTCCTTACAAAGATTGATTTGTTAAAAGTTTATTGGTGTGTTCTACTGATGGATAAAGGTAGAGAGATTTCTGCATTTGTAACCCCATCTGAGTTATATGAATATAATGTTCTTCCCTTTGGGGAATCACTCGACCCAGGTACTTTCCAGCAGATGATTAATTCTGTGATTCATGGGTTAAAAGATACAGATGCCTATATTGATGATTTAGTTCCAGGAAATGATACTAGGGAAGCACAAATTGCAGTGGAGAAGCTATTTGAAAGGCTTTCAAAAGTTAACTTAACTATTAACTTAGCTAAAAGTGAATTTGGTCATGCCACTGTGACCTACCTTGTTTATGTTGTGGGTCAAGGTAAGTTAGCTCCTGTCCAGGCAAAAGTTTGGGCAATTTTACAAGTACCCACGCCAACTGGTAAAAAGACTCTCAGAAGATTCTTGGGAATGGTAGGATATTACCATAAATTTTGTAAGAATTTGCTAACATTGCCCTTCCATTAACTAACCTCTTGAAGAAAAGTGAAAAGTTTGTTTGGACACAGCCTTGTCAGGAGGCATTTGATAAATTGAAAACTATGCTATGTCACAAACCTGTGCTCAGGTCACCTGACTTTGAAAAACCATTTTCATTAGCTGTAGATGCTAGTGATGAGGCTGCAGGAGCAACGTTACTCCAAAGAGATGATGGTAATGAGGTTGATCATCCAGTAGCTTACTTTTCTAAGAAATTTAATGAGCATCAAAGAAACTATTCAACCATAGAAAAGGAATCTCTTGTTTTGGCTTTACAACCATTTTGATGTGTATGTTGGTACAACTTCAGAAACCACTCATAGTTTACACCGATCATAATCCGTTAGTGTTTCTGAGTAAGATGAAAAACAAAAATAGAAGGTTACTGAATTGGAGTTTGAAGTTACAGGAGTATAATATTTTCATAACTTATATTAAAGGTAAAGATAATGTGATTGCTGTCTGTCTATTGAGATGTTGAATGTATAATGTAATTTACATGATGGAGTGGTGTTTTAACATTTGTAACACTCCTACTGTATATTAATTTGTAAGGTGCTGTATCATAATACTGTGTATATTGTGTATGTTGTAGATTTTATACATTTGTATTTTTTGTGAATAGTTAGTTGTTAAAATTTTGTTCATAAAAGACCAAAATTTTCTCTTTTTGGAGGGAGATGTTACATACCTCGTGGGTATCTTGTGGCTGTCTTATGACCATGATGTAATTGAGTATCTTGTGAGCATAATGTAATGGTCTTGTGATGGTGGGGTGATGTAATTTTCCCACCAGTGTGAGGTCACTTGATGGCATGTCCCCTATCCTCGTTATACGTGTCTTCAGACTATGCAGTTTCACAGTTATGCGAGGAACCTATTTCTACCAATGTCTCCTTATATGCATCCAAAACTCACAGTTATGTGAGGAGCATTGCTTTCCTGCCTATACAAGACACGTGTGCATACCTCACAGTTTCACTGTTGGGATGAGAAGCACCGCTTTCCCGCCAATACAAGTCAGGTGCGCACGCCTCAGTCTCACTCCTGCCAGTCTTGCATTGGTTTTGGCAAGGTGTGGATGCGTGATCTTAAACTTTTGTTGGTTTTACCTACTGTGCAGTGATTTTATGCTTGAAATATTTAACTATGCCTCCTAAGCATCCGATGTCATGTCCTGGGCCATCAGCCGAGCGGCAGAGAACCACTTTAACACTTGAAAAAAAGTTGGAAATTATAAACAGTGTGGCATCAGCTGAAGTAACACAGCTCCGCGACACTACTGCTGGAAACAGAATCTTGCCTTTAAAGTTCTCTTGTTGCTTGACAATGCACCAGCCCATCCTAAACATTTGGACATCATTCATCCTAACATAACAGTGCGTTTCCTGCCGCCTAACACATCGCTGATTCAGTCACTCGACCAAGGTGTGATCCACATTCAAGGCATACGTATATTTTTACGGCAAACTATCTCTCAGATGCTGCAAGCAACGGACGATTTTGAAAATCCCGGGAGTTTACCAACGGTGAGGGAATGGTGGAAGTCAGAACACTTGGCACAAATGGTGATGGACATGGACCCAAGTTTAGAACAGAGTCAGCATTTCGGTCGTTCCCTGCCATCAACCCTTCTTCTCTACAAGCAAATTTATGCTGAAAAACAAAATGCTGCTAAGCAAACAACCCTCACCACTTTCTTCAAATCGGTGTCACCTCCTGCTGCCGGCAGTTCTAGGAGCTCTGTGAGCCTTCCTTCAACCCTTGCCGTGCTTGATATGATCCTGACGACCACAACCATCCACCTTATCCATGTAAATCTGCCCAACACCACAACAACCACTCATCTCCTAGAGCGAACACACCCGCCACTGTTGGAGAGTACTGTACACCCTAGGATGTTAACTTTCTATGATTTATTACATTGAATATTACCTTAAATTGATGAAATATAATACAAATGTTATCTTGTGGTATTGCTTTTGTGTTATATTGGTATGCAAATGTGAATAAATTACAGATAAAACATATTTAGGAAGCCCTCTGGAATGCATCCCCATTTTCTCCATTTAAATAATTATTCATATTATGCAATTTCACATTATGCGTCGACTGCGTGAAATGTATCCCTCGCATATAACAAGGATAGGGTGTATATAAAGGAGAAACCCCTGTTATCACGGAGTTAATTTGTCAATTACTTCGTTAGGTACTTCGTTATGCTGAGTATTCATCTCATGACGCAGTTTCGTTTTAAAGTGGAGTTTTTACTTGTTATTGTAAGATACAAAACCGTTGTGCCGGCAGTTTTGCCAATCACTGCCAGTTTTTGTTTGTTGCACCTTTGATTTACTTTTACAGTCTAGAATTAGAGGGTGAAGACCTTACCAAAGTACGGGAACCCGAAGGATTGAGTAAAGTTGGTGGCGTTCGGCGGTTTTATAAAGGATCGACCTTATTGAGTCTCTGTTCAGGAATAGTGGCCTGCATCTGAGATAACCCCTGCAAGGTCAGCCATTTCTGCTTTTTAAAAATATATTATTATCACCCAGTACTCATTGTCTATGAACCTGTGAATTTCACCAGTTTTCTGACTTTTTTGTTTAACATGACTACCTCTGTTCCCTTCTGAAGAAACACGTGTTGTACTTCTTTTTTACTCAAATGTCATGCTCTCCCCTTGCAAAGGAAAAAAGTGTGCAATAGGTAGATAGTTGTCTCGGGTTCATTTTAAAACTTATTTATTGTCACTGCTTTGTGTTGTAACTCCAGGGATTAATTGAAGGAAAAACATGGGAACCCAGGAATAGTGTGTTTACTTAGTTTCACAATACTGTGGCAGTGTAATGACATTTGCCATTCACGTACTTCATACATATAACCTGTAATGAATTGTGTAAGTAAGCAAAGAATGCTTAATCAAACAATATATTCATAATATTACCCTAATAATACTGAAATATTAAATACACAATATTTTCCATCATACTTTTGGTCATTATCAGTAATATATGTTGAGCAGTTGGGGCTTGTCAGCTGTGGTTGGCAGCTCATCTAGGAGAAGGAAAAGACTCAAAATTTGATCCCAAACCTCTGTTGCCTTACAGCTATACCCACGCATGGGAAAGGCTTTGAAAGTAAACCTTCAGGAAAACCGGGAGCTGCAGCCCCCAAAGCAGTTGTATGTTGAATTCAACGCTGACTGGAAACTCCTGTGACACGGCTGATGTCAAACTGCATTGGTCTCTGCCGTTCCTTTGGATTCATCAGCTGAGCGAGAGGGAGATCAGTGGAAGTTGGAGCTGGATGATCAGTGCCAACTCAGTGGGCCAAAAGGTTTGTTTTTATGTCGTGTGATTCAATTTTTCACTGTTCCTGGGAGAGGGAGACAGTCAGTCACTAAAAGGAAACTTTGGGTTGACCTGCTCTAGGCTGCTCTAACTTTCTAATGCCATCACCCCAATCCGCACTTTCTTCCAACCCAATTCCCCTCTCTCCCAACACTATCCTCCCTGTATTCCCTTCCACAACCCACTCCACTCCTTCTCTACACTTACTGCCCTCTTTCTTCAACTTCTTTCCCTCCAACACTCTGCAGTCCTTCCACCTTCCCACTCTTCCTCACCACAGCCTCACTTCCTTCCCCCTCCTACCCTCCGTCACAGTGTCGTCTCCCTCCTCTCACTCCCTGCCCCCTCTTTTTCTTCCTTCACCCGAGCCTCTCCTTCGCCTTCTCCTCCCCCTCTGCAGGACAAGACAATGCACGACACTAGGAAATGAACTAAATCCGGGAAAGAATTGCATGTTGGCTTTTCCTTACCTCAGGACTCATGTGACGTATTGCACTTTAGGAGGACAAGTATATGGGGAAAGTTTACAGTTATGGAAGGAACCCCATCAGAGTTGAAATTCCCCATGCAGGTAAATTGGTTAATAAAGAAAGTGTACGGCTTGCTTGACTTCGCCAGTCAGAGCAGCAAGCGTAAGTCAGGAAGTCATGATGCAATTTTATAAAACTTTAGCTAGGCTTCACTTGGAGGATTGTGTTCAGCTCGTCAATCCCTATTACAGGAAGGATGTAGAGGCTTTGAAGACCGAGCAGAAATGGATTACCAGGATGTTGCCTGGACGACAGGGTATGAGCTATAAGAAAACATTGGACACACTTTTGGCTGTGTTTGCTAGAGCATTGGAGGTTGACGAAAGATCTGATAGGAGTTTATGAGACTCATAGAGTAGAACAGCTCGTATCATTTCTGCGGGATAGAAATATCTAATGGATTTTAGATAAGAGGAGAAATTTTAAAGGGGATGTGGTGGATGCTTGGTGGTTGAGGCTTTTAGACAGACACCTGAATATGTGGGACTTGGACTACAGTCAGACAGAAGTCATCATGTTCAGACATTATGGGCTGAAGGCCTGTTCTGGTGCTATACTCTCCTATGATATCCTAAGGACCAGGGAATTGCAAGTTCAGGTGAGGAAATGGAGACTGCTGTGTCCCTGGGCAGGCTGCCTGCATTTATTCAGAGCCCTCGTCAGCCTCAGCAAACATGCAAACTTCCTAACTTCAGTTTGCCATCCCACAGCTCTCCTCTGCCAGTTAAGCTCCAGTATCAGTTTTCTTTGCTCCAGGTACTTCTCAGGAGCAAGAGATTCTTTAGTTGAAAACTTTGGAGGGGGAAACTCTTCCTAAACTGGTCCCGTGAAGTTTCTCCCAGAACTATCTCAGGGGGTTACATGAGATCATGAAACCATGGATTCTGCACACAAAGTGTCCCTGTCAAGGAAAAAGGCTAAGGATTCTTAATCTGGTGTTAAAACACAGCATGGTCACTCAGTGTTGCTTTCATGGTCCTTTAAATATTGTGACAGGTATGCACTTACTGCATCTCAGAACAGCCTGGATCATCGCTAAAACTGTTGTAAGAGATGACCTGCATCGGAGGGTTCACTCGTCAGCAGGCAACCACTTGAGCCTTCTAACATTAAATGGAACAAATAATTCCTGAGAATCACAAAGCAATCAACAATCTGCAGGAGGATTCCAGCAGGTCGAGATGCAGCTGTGGGAGGAAAGGAATTGTCGAAGTCCTAGATCAGGTACTCCTCGACTCATTGAGTTCCTCCAGCTGATTTTGTATGTAGCTCCAGATTCCAGCATTTGCAGTCTCTTGTGTCCTCTTTGGATCACGGACAACTTGCTTCTGTCTGTATGTTTGAGTTTTGAGGTAGCTAATGAGGACAGTGTGGGGACTGCAGACTCTTCTGTGGATGGGGCAGGAAGGTGGAAAGTTTGTGGAGTACCCCTTCCTCTGCTACATGGGACTGTACGTGCTCCCAATGCATGGCCTGAAGTTTCTCAATATCATTCCCAAAGTTCCTCCTCCACTTTGAGTTGCAAATGGGCTGATGATCACAGGAGTTACTGGAAATGCTGGGCTTCAAATTTCAAAGTAAAATTATTATCAATGTGCATATATGTACACTGAACCCTGAGATTCGTTTTCTTGCAGGCATACTCAATATCTTCATAACAGAATAATAACCATAATAGAATACTTCAAGGCATTGAGAACACACTGAAGTTTCTTTTGTCTGTCTAAATCTCTTCCCTTGACAGACTTTGGAGTACTGTGCCAGTTGAAGCTGAGTGTAACCAGAGCCACAATATAGGGGTCACCGGCCCAGGGTAGGACACTGACAGTGGTTCACTTCAGTCCAGAGGACTTAGTGTTGATAAAGGTAAGGATGAAGGTGTGCTTTATTTGTCACACGCACATTGAAACATCAAAACATGCAGTGAATTGTGTCATTTGCACCAACAACCAACACACTCCAAATATGTGCCAGGTGCAGCCTGCAAGTGTGCCCTGTGCTTCTGGTGCCAGCATAGTGTGGGCACAATTTACTGACCTTCACCCGTCCATCTTTGGAAAGTGGGAGGAAGCTGGTGAAATGTGAAGGAAACCCACACATTCACAGGAAAACATACAAGCTCCTTACAGACAGCACTGGGAATTAAATCCAGCTCACTGATAGCTGTCCCTGGAATAGTATTACATTAACTGTTACGCTGCCATCTCACCTGAGAGACTTGGGGTACCTGGTGTAGGTGCAGCTCACACCCACGTTACTCTGTGCTGACAACACATGGTCAGTGATGTCAGGGTACAGCAGACATACCAGATAGCCTCCACATGCAGAACACTCCATATCAAGTGGCCAGACAAGATTCCAGGCACACAGATTCTGCCCCAAACAAGCTCCTCAGTAGGCAGGAAATGTCAGAGGAACTTGTTCATCAATGATTGTCTGTCCTCTGTCAGTTCTCCATAAAGGAGCCACTTTATGGAGAACAGACTGAGGGGAAGCGATCAGCGGTGGACTGCCGGGCCACGGACCGGTACTGGGCCAAAAAGCACGTGCTACCGGGCTGTGAGGAAACAATATGATTTGACGATATGAAACGATATGAGTCAGCTGCACCTTTCCTCATTCCCTGTCAAGCCCACTGTTGAACTTGAATGCACGTGAGGTCGTTACACACGCGAGGTCATTACCCAAACGAGGTCATCAGTCAGTCATTAACCTACAACTACTCGATGAGTAAAAAACAAACGTAGCTTTCCAGCCATTATGTAATAGTAATAATGTAGGTCGCATCCGGAATTTTTCCAGATAGCGGACGACTGCCTCCCACGCCGTTCTGACGTAGTTGGAGTTCACGTCCGAGGCAAGTTACAGCAGTGGTTTGCCATTGCTTTCTGCCGGGTGAGCTTTTCTTTTCAAAGAGATCACCAGCTGGTAACCCCGCACGGATGGAAAACGTGCCGGAGGGAGCCGGCTGGGTTTGAACTTCGGAACCTCCGCCCCGCAGTCCAGCGCTGATGCCACTACGCCACCAGACAGCACAACCATTATGTAACAACTATGAATAATTTTAATTTAGGATGCACAGTCAAAAAAAATAGGAACTGTAAATTCCCAGCAGTACCAAAGTATTGCAAAAATTATTCAACTCTATTTAAAGCTACAAATAAAATTATTTCTTTATTTTCTGCAATTATAGTAAAACAATTTTCGAGTGTACGTTAGTAGTACAACTATTCACACTGCTTTTACACTTCTCAATGAGATGGATGGGCTTGGTGCAGTGATATCGGCTTCTCAGTATCAGACTGAATGTTTCTCAGATGGAGTCTCAGATCACCACATTCAGTAATTTGCAGTCTGTTTCGTTGTTTTGAAAGAAGTTGAGTGACTGCACTGAAACTGTGCTTCACTAAATGCGATGTTGGAAAGGCAATAAAGACCATCTTGACCTTTGTCCACAGTATAGGATGGTGTTCAGAGACTTCTTTCTGCAACCATAAGTCTTAATAACTTTCTTTGAACCCCAGCTTCAGCTGAAAGCTATTTTGTAGCGAGATCAGTTCTTCCTCCATCCTTCCTGTTAATTCCTTATTAGAGTGTTCGGGAATGAATTTATTACTCAATCTGAAATTTTGATCAGGGGAAGATCCTGAGATCTCTCTGACATGTCTTTATGCAGCTCACGTAAATGGGCACACTATACTTGTAGATCATCATCTGGTATTCTTTCTTTCTCTTCCAACTCAGAGAGGCTCCATTACTGAAAAGGTTGTGATGGCCAATAACTTGGGCAGAAATGTGGAGACAACATTGACTTTGACAAGATTCACATCATTTTCTTGAAGTTGAAGTAAAACTTTGTGAATAATTCTGACAAATAAACAATGTCATGCCTAATATTCTTGAGTTGAATACTGAGTGAAGCATTTGAGTCTTCAAAGAATTTTACGAGTTTCAAAAAATGCATAAAGGCATCTCAGGCAGTCTGCTTCTGAGAGCCATCTGACTTCCATGTGCAACAGCAAGTTTCAACCTATTCATCATTCTCAATACAAAGCCCTTGAACTAGTCAAGAATTGAGAGTGTGAAACTTGATTTTATTTACCACAGTGATAACAGTATTTAATGACTTGTGCAGTTGAACACCTAGGTTTTTGTGACAAAATCTTGTCTGTGAATTGAAACAATTTAGGTACAGTTTTTCTCAAGTAAGTAATAACCCACAGTACATCCTGTCATTTTTGGTGCTGTTGAAGGTTTTCACAAATAAAAATGGTGGAGGCATTTTATGTTTAAGAAAAACAGTAACAACTCATTTATTGTACTCCAAAAACTGAACACAAAGCGCTGTAAAAATACTTTATGAAATTACGTCATGTCAGACCAGCCTGATAAGGTGAACCCCAACTCAATATCGGTGGTTGTGAAGTATATATATTTCCACCAGTTACAATACCCTACAGAGCACCCACCCCCCGCCCAAGAATTCACTAAAACCGGCATTATGAGTCTGTCTAGATCTCGGATGAGCAGCTCAGGTCTTAATTTCCATGCCCATATACCAACTCAGCCGTGGACGATCGCGGGTTCACTTCTGGAGCTGTTCAGGGCCCATGGGAGATGATCATGCCAACACTCATCGGTCAGCCTTTAAGAACTGGTGAAACTGCTTGCATAGGCCATTGGACTGTGGGTGATATGCCGTGGTGTGACATAGCCTAATGCTGAGGTTCTGGACCATTGTAGACCAGAGGTCTGATATGAATTGGATACATCAGTCAGAGGAAATATCAGTTGGGGTGCTAAACTGAACAATTCAGGTGCTGATGAATGCCCAAGCCACATCTGCCGCCATCGTTGATGCAAGAGGGGTGACCTCTGGTCACCTGGAGGTACAGCCCACTATGATAAGAAGGTGCGTGAAAAGGTGGGGGATGAGAAGAGGACAAACAAAGCCCGCATTGACATGGTCAAACCGTCGCTCAGAGACCTCAAAAGGAGCCAATGGCGCCTAGATATAATGGTTAATTTTTGCCCACTGGCATTCCTCACAGGCTGCAGTCCAATCATGCACGACCTTTCTGAGGCCATGCCACACTAACTTTAGTGCAACCAGTTTCTGTGAGGCCTTCCGGCCTGGATGCGAGAGGCCATGTATGGAGTCAAAAACTGTCCACCTCCAGAGTGCGAGTGTTGTGTACTTAATTAGATAGTGCATTTATCATGACCTGATGGTTCATGTTCTGAGCGTGTCTTTATTTGTCATTCTCACTTCCGTGCTCTCTTACATCACTTGTTGTTCTGTCTCACATTGATGACATCATCACCGTACCGGACAAGTGTCTAACTACATTAACTTACCGTTTCAGTACATAACCGCAGGCAATATGGGGGCAAGGGCGACCTGCTGAGTGAGACATTGAACAAGAGAGAAACCTTAGCTTCCCCAGACTTGATGTCAGCCAACCGCAGGCCCGTGACTGCTGTTCAGTAAGCCTAGACTTCTGGGTCAGAAACTTGGTCAGCTGCCATGCCAGCATAGTCAATCCTTATGTGTATAGCCTAAATGGCTGGCTGTGAGAGGCAACCAGCCACAGCATTATTTTTCCCCTTCATATGTGGCATATCCTTTGTGAACTCGGATATGTAGGCCAGGTGGTGTTGCTGACATGCGGACCATGGGTCTGATAATTTGGCCATCACATACATGGGGGGTTTGTGTCAACGAACGCTATGAAATGGTGACCCTCTAGAAGAGAACGAAAATGGCGGACAGCGAAATCGAGACCAAGAAGCTCTTGGTCAAATGTTTGGGGAATGGAGCTGCCAGCTGAAGAAGGCAATTGGCTGCCACACACCTTCAACCAATTGTGCACTGCACCCACAGCATAGTCTGAGGAATCAGTAGTAATGGATGTAAGCGTGTTGGGGAGTGGGTGTGCCAGTAGGGTCGTAAGAACATAAGAACAAAAGAAATAGGAGCAGGAGTCAGCCATCTGGCCTGTTGAGCCTACCCCAGCATTCAATAAGATCATAGCTGATCTGGCCATGGACTCATCTCTACCTACCTGCCTTTTCCCCATAACCCTTAATTTCCCTACTGTGCAAAAATCTATCCAACATTGTCTTAAATATATTTACTGAGGTAGCCTCCACTGCCTTGTTGGGCAGAGAATTCCACAGATTCACCACCCACTGGGAAAAGCAGTTCTTCCTTATCTCCATCCTAAATCTACTTGTCCACATCTTGAGGTTATGTCCCCTAGTTCTAGTCTCATTTACCAGAGGAAACAACTTTCCTGCGTCTATCTTATCTATCCCTTTCATAATTTTGTATGTTTCTATAAGATCTCCTCTCATTCTTTGGAATTCCAGCCAGTACAATTCCAAGCAGCTCAATCTCTCCTCATAGTCTAACCCCCTAATCTCTGGAATCAAACTGGTGAACCTCCTCTGCACTGCCTCCAAAGCCAGTAAATCCTTCCTCAAGTAAGGAGACCAGAACTGCACACAGTACTCCAGGTGCAACTTCACCAGTACCCTGTACAGTTGCAGCATAACCTCCCTGCTCCTAAATTCAATCCCCCTAGCAATGAACACCAACATTTCATTTGTCTTCTTGATAGCCTGCTGCACCTGCAAACCAACCTTTTGAGATTCATGCACAACCATTCCCACATCCTTCTCTACAGCAGCATGTTGAAATCTTTTACCATTTAAATAATAATCTGCTCTTTCATTTTTTCTTCCAAAGTGGATGACCTTGCATTTACCAACATTGTACTCCATCAGCCGGACCCTTGCCCACTCACTTAACCTATCTATATCCCTATGCAGACTCTCCATATCTTCTGCACAATTTGCTTTTCCACCCAACTTAGTGTCATCAGCAAATTTAGATACACTACACTCAGTCCCCTCTTCCAGATCATTAATATATATCGTGAACATTTGCAGGCCCAGCACCGACTCCTGCAGCACACCACTCAACACTGGTTGCCAACTACAGTAACACGCATGTATCCCAACTCTCTGTTTTCTATTAGTTAACCAATCCTCTATTGATGTTAATACATCACCCTAACTCTATGTACCCTTATCTTATGGATAAGTCTTTTAGGTGGCACCTTATCAAATGCCTTCAGGTCTTCTGGAAATCCAAGTAAATAACACCCATCTTATCCCCTCTGTCTACTGCAATCATTATATCCTCAAGGAACCCCAGTAAGTCTGTCAAGGAGGACCTGCCTTTGCTGGATCCATGCTGCATCTGCCTGATGGGTCCATTTCTTTCCAGATACCTCACTATTTCTTCTTTAATGATAGCAGATGTTAAACTAAATGCCCTATAGTTACCTACGTTTTGTCTACATCCTTGTTTGAACAATGGCATGACATTTGCCGCCTTCCAATCCACTGGGTCAAAGTCCAGAGAATTTTGGTAAATCATCACCAGAGCCTCTACTATAACTTCTGCCATTTCTTTCAGTACCCTGGGAAGCATTCCATCAGGACCAGGGGACTTATCTATCTTCAGCCCCACAAGTTTGCTCAGCACTACCTCTTTAGTGATAAATTGTGTTAGGAAGCACTCAATTGACATTATTAAATGCCATGGTCATGTCCACTGACCAGTCAAGCACTTGGTGGGGGTATTTCATTCAAGTGTGCTATACAAGGGGAGCATAAGTTCAGCAGCTTGCGAAATGAAGCAGTGATACAACTTTACCATGCCTAAAAACTCCTGTTGTTTTTTAGTAGAGCGTGCAGCTACATTTGGTGGGAGGGGTTTTGCACATTCTGCTAAGATGTGATGGCTGAGAAAGTCAATGGTTGACAACCCAAACTGGCATTTAGCAGGGTTAATAATCAATCTGTGTTGACTTAAGCACAGGAAAAATGTGCAGAGATGAGATATGTGTTTGTATGTCATCCAGATAAACAAAAAGAAAATTGAAGTCTTTTACTACAGAGCAGTTAGAAAGTCTGTGCTGCATTTTCCAGCCCAAACATCATGTGCAGAAACTCAAAGAGGCCAAATTGGTTATCACCACCATTTTGGGAATGTTCTTTGAGCAGACAGGCACCTGAAGGTAGCCACTAACTAGATTGACTTTGGCGAAATGTGCCAGGTAAATATCAGAGGTGGAGGCCTCATCACCACGTGGGCGGCAACCACCATCAAACTTAGGGACCATACGAAGGGGAGAAGCTCAGGGGCTATTCGACTGGTGTACAATGCCAAGTCTTTCTGTGTTGACAAACTCAGCCTTTACGGTTTCCAGCTTTTCTGGGTCCAGTCTACGCGTGCAGGAGTGGACCGGTTGGCCAGTCGTGAAAATGTGGTGCTCAGTCCCATGTTTTGTGACTAGTGGAGAATGTGGGCTTGGTGAGGTTTGGGAATTCACCCAGCAGTTGAGTAAACACACCTGCTGTAGCACCTGAGCTTGACAGAGTTGTTGTGAGGAACTTACTGGGGGAACAGGGTAACAACCAAAAGTCCTCGACATCAACAAGCCGGCAGTTTTTAAGGTTGACTATTAGTCCTTAGGCACACAGGAAATCTGCACCGAGCAGAGGTCTAGCCGCTTTAGCCAGGATGAAGTCCCATGTGTATTAGGTATTAGATTATGAGGACACGCAGTCCTCATTTATTGTCATTTAGAAATGCATGTATTAAGAAATGATACAATGTTCCTCCAGTATGATATCACAGAAACATAAGACAGACCAAGACTAAAAAAACTGACAAAAACCACATAATTATAACATATAGTTACAACAGTGCAAAGCAATACCGTAATTTGATAAAGAACAGACTATGGGCACGGTAAAAAAAGGTCTCAAAGTCTCTTGAAAGTCCCATCATCTCATGCAGACGGTAGAAGGAAGAAAAAAACTCTCCCTGCCATGAACCTCCAGCGCCGCAAACTTGCCGATGCAGCACCCTGGAAGCACCCAACCACTGCCGACTCTTGTGTCCGTCCGAAAACTTTGAGCCTCCAACCAGCCCTCCGACGCCAAGCACCACCTCTGCCGAGCACTTCGACCCCGGTCCTGGCCGCCAAGCAGCAGGCAAAGCCGAGGATTCGGGGCCTTCCCCTCTGGAGATTCTCGGTCACACGGTAACAGCAGCAGCGAAGCAGGCATTTCAGAAGTTTCTCCAGATGTTCCTCCATGCTTTTCACATCTGTCTCCATCAAATCAGGATTGTGCACGGTACCTACTTAACAAATACAGATATCATTCACCGGAGAGACCGTGCGCTGCGTCGCGCCATCTTCTCCTCCTGTAACGTCGCCCACTGAAGCAGAGCATCACCCATCGCGTCCCGTAAGTCTGGATCCTGCTACCTCCAGCGAGGTTTCATCACTCTTTGCCTTATCATCAACAGCTGATGCTAGCAGCACCTCACTTAAGCACCGTGTCACACAGGAAGCATCGTCTTGAAAGGGTGTCCGTAATGAATAGTAGACGTCCCTGGCAGCTGGAACTCACAGTGTTCACAGACCTCCGATGTCCTAAAGTGCTGGCACTGATGAAGCTGCAGGGCAGTCGGCACTTCAAAGGTTCAAAAGGTTCAATGGTTCAAAGGTTCATTTATCAAAGCATGTATCCATATACATCTCTGAAATTTGTCTTCTCCAGATAGCCACAAACAAAAGACATGAAAGTTGTTCAGAGAGAAACACCAAACCCACTCTCCCCATCACAAATAAGTAACAGAACGTCAACCCTCAAATCCCCTCCCCTTGCACAACAAAACGGAAAAGGAACGAGCGATAAAAAAACTCAGAATATAAAAAGCATAAGTTTGAAAAAGGTCCACAGTCCATATCTGCAATAATCCAATCCATAAATGAAGAATCACAATACCATCCTACGATATCACTGACATTCATCGAAAGAGAGAGAGAGAAGAGAGAGACAACACATGGGCACCGAGACCTACCCACCTGGCACAGTGAGCCACCCAGCAGTGGGCAGCTCACAGATTTATTCTCTGGCAGCAATCTAAAGGAAGACAGTCAGCGCTGAGCCCTTGCTCGTTTTCCTAGCGTTTGTACCAAAGCGAGCACGGTAGAAACACAGACCTGGCATAGTCTGTTTCAGAAGTAATTGGTAGTCTGTTTCACGTGCTTATGTTGGTGGCCTTGCTAACTGGGCTTATTGAGGTAGAGAAAGGAGGAGGAATGATGCACCACTACCTGGCTGAGTGTAGACTATCAACCATTTTAGCAAGCTTCTATAGTCCATCACAGGCACATTAGTGAGGCTATGTGAATTTGATCAGGCATATGCTGCATGAAGAGTTCTTTAAAAATAAAAAAATGATGGTGATTTCCCAGGATAGACAGTAAGTAGTCCATTAGTTCCAAAGGCCCAGCATTGCCGAGGCCGGGCAAGGAGAGCAACTGCCTGGCGTGCTCAGACTCCGATCATACAAAATTAGGTTTTAAATGATCGGTATTTATCGTTTACAGTTGGGTGTTCTAGTAGACTCACCACTCTCACAGCTGTGGAGTTGCTGAGCGATGCTACCATATAGTAGAATTTGGTGTCTTCGGCAGTACTTTCTCACAGTTCAAGTTGGACTTTGGCTTGTACAAACCAAGCAACGCATTTTGCTCCCAAAACTCTGGCAGTTTCAAAGCAACTGTGTTGGTCAGCATGTTGAATAACTCTGGAATTGTCCTAGAGCACCGGGGTCACCAATATAAGTTTTCTCAAATAAAACAATGTGAGGCATTTATGTAGCAACTCATTTATTGAACTCCAAAAAAACTGAACACGAAGTCCTTTATGTAATTATGTCATCCTGTCAGACCAGCCTCTTAAAGTGAAACCCCAACTCCATGTTGGTTGTTGTAAATTCTATACATTTCCGCCAATTACATTACCCTACAGACCCATCTCTTACACAAGCAAGAATGTTAGAGCATGGAATGTCCCTCTTTGAAAAATTGCTCAACAACCTGAAGCCTCCTTTGTATTTGCTTCTAGTCCCCTTACAAATAACAAGTCTTGAGCTATGCTTTCACCTTTTACGAAACAAATATAACCAACAAACAAAGATTTACTGGCAAAATTGACTCATCCAACTGCAGACAAATTCTGTTGTCCTAAGTATGTTGCACAATGTATCTTCCACATTCCCAGACATTTCATCTATTTGGCTTTGAATAGAGTTGTTGCTGAGCTGAATCACTTTACTTACTTGGTCTGGTAACTTATGCAAAAGCTTACTCACAACCTCCCTTACTGCTGGCAGAATCAGTTCTTCTCCAGTTGTATGGGGCTTTCCAGATTTAGCAATGAATTATATAAAGCACGCAAACCATTGTTGCTTTGTTGTGAAGTGCTGGCAAACATGTTTTGAAGAGTTTTGTATTTCTGGAAGTTTTCATAAAGCAACTAAAAATAAGTCAAGTTCTTGTTTGCTTTATCGGAGTGTATTCTCTTTAAGTGTTCAAGGAGACAGGATAGTGTGATGGCCTTATTTGAAAAACTTTCACACAGACAAATTGGTTGCTAGTTGCTGGCATAAATCCATATTTCAGATAGCTTATATGATACTATCTCCTCTTCTTTTTCATTTGGTCTTCTTCTGCCATTTTTGTTATGGATTATTGACTACATTCAATTGCTTACTGCTTAAGCCGAACCTCAAATGCTGTGATCAATAAAGGAGAAAGTTATGACATTATCATATCTCCGGCAAAACCTTACTCTCTGCCCGTATGTACATAAAGTGGAGCAGCAATATCTCAGCTGAGCCGTAGGCCAGAGAAATGTGGTTAAGATCATTCAAAAGGGCATAATCTGAACTTTCATATCCTCATACACAGGAATTGTGTCACTGTATGATTAGAGTGTTAGAATTGTACTACACTACAGTAGTGTATAGCAATGATGTGTAGGCAGGGCATGGAAATATATTTCTCATGGTATGCCAAATGCAGAACTGTCACATTGTTTTTCAACAACTGTAATATGCTTTGAGCAAGGTCCAAGAGAACTGTGGGTTAGCAGAAGATGAGGTGGTTATGTGATCATTGTAATCACTTATGAGGACCAAATAAGTAATTAATTTCTTAAACTCCCTCAGTTTTCCTCCTTGCTACCAAGTGCCTCCCTCACCACCCCCTTAGAAACTCCCACCACACCGGGGGGGCTTTGTTGCCCACTTTGGAAACCACTGATCTAAATGAATGGCAGAATGGATCTGAGGGCTGATTTTTTTTTTTAAATGCTTCATTCAAGGTATGTGGGCCTTGCAGACTGAACCAGGATTAAACTGCCCA
The DNA here is from genome assembly GCF_030028105.1 of Mobula birostris. Lineage (NCBI taxonomy): Eukaryota > Metazoa > Chordata > Chondrichthyes > Myliobatiformes > Myliobatidae > Mobula > Mobula birostris. The sequence goes on along the minus strand of NC_092387.1, from coordinate 15,365,480 downwards.
CAGCTACTGCCCTTGAAAGGTGATGGTGAGCTGCCTTCTTGAACCTCTTAATTCCTTCAGGTGCGTTGTTGGGGGGGGAGTTCCAGGATTTTGACTCATGTATCCAAGTCAGGATGGTGTGTGGTTTGGAGGGCAACTTCCAGGTGCTGGTGGTTCTGTTGCCCTTGTCTTTCCGGCTGGTAGAATTCATGAGTTTGGAAGGTGGTGTCTAAGGAGTCTTGGTGAGTTGCTGCAGTTCATCCAGTAGATGGGACAAGCCTCTGCTACAGAGTATTGGTGGTGGAATAGGTGACTGGATGTGGATGGGATGGGTATCAGGTCAACTGCTCTGTCCTGTATGGAATCGAGCTTCTTGAGTGTTGTTGAAGCTGCATTGATCTGGGCAAGTGCAACATCTTCTATCCTGAGCCTTCGGCATGACATCTAAAACTTGACAAACTTCTATAGATGTGTGGTGGAGAGTATATTAACCGGCTGCGTCACAGCCTGGTATGGAAACACCAATCCCCTTAAATTTAAAGAAATAGTGGATACGGCCCAGTCCATCATGGGTAAAGCCCTCCCAACCTTTGAGCACATCTACATGAAATGCTCTCCCAGGAAAACAACACCCATCATCAGGAACCCCTACCACCCAGACCATGCTCTCTTCTTGCTGCTGCCATCAGGAAGCAGGTAGAGGAACCTCAGGTTTAGGAACAGTTATTACTTCTCAACCATCAGGCTCTTGAAACAAAGGGGATAACTTCACTCAACTTCACTTGCCCTTTCATTAAAATGTTCCCACAACCTATGGACTCATGTTCTAGGACTTCATCTCATGTTCTTGATATTTATTACTTATTCATTTATTATTATTATCTCTTCTTTTTGTATTTTCACAGTTTGTTGTCTTCTGCACTCTGGTTGTACGCCCTAGTTGGGCGATCTTTCATTGATTCTGTTATGGCTATTATTCTATAGATTTATTGTGTTGGCGCATGGCCAAGTGGTTAAGGTGTTAGTCTAGTGATTTGAAGGTCGCTAGTTCGAGCCTTGGCTGAGGCAGTGTGTTGTGTCCTTGAGCAAGGCACTTAACCACACATTGCTCTGCGACGACACTGGTGCCAAGCTGTATGGGTCCTAGTGCCCTTCCCTTGGACAACATCGGTGGCATGGAGAGGGGAGACTTGCAGCATGGGCAACTGCTGCTCTTCCATACAACCTTGTCCAAGCCTGCGCCCTGGAAATCTTCCAAGGCGCAAATCCATGGTCTCATGAGACTAACTGATGTCTAAATTGAAAATGAGTCTCAGGGTTGTATATGTTGGTATATATGTACATTGATAATAAAATTTACTTTGAACTTTGAACTTTATAGATGGTGAACAATCTTTTAGGAGTTAGGAGGTGAGTTACTCAGTGCAGGATTCCCAGCCCCTGACCTGCTCTTGTCGTCACATTGAATATACAGCTACTTCAATTTCTGGTCAGCGGTAATATCAATGGTGGGAGATTCAGTGTTGGTAATACCAGTGAACATCAGCATTATGTCGTGTTGAATATTGTCCCCGTCAGGCACTTGTATGATGTGAATATAACTTGCCATGTATCAGTCCAGGTCTGGATACCTGCTGTAATTGCAGCTGACTGCTTCATTATCCGAGGAGTTGCAAATAGGGTTGAACATCGGAGATCATCCTTGCTTCTAACGTCACAATTGAAGGAAGATCACTGGTGAAGAAGCTGAAGGTGATCTGGGACAGTATCCCTACAGGAACTCCTGTGGAGTTGAGAGGCATCCAACCAGTACAACCACCCTCCTTTGTGCTCTGAATAGTACCTTGACATAATGAAGAGTTTTATTTGTCACATGTACATCAAAACAGCAAATCATACAGTGTAATGTGTTGTATTTCACAGACCGAGGACGTGCAGGAGGCAGCTGCAAGGGTCCAGCACCAATACAGCATGCCCACAACTCACGTGAACTATACATCTTTGGAATGTAGGGGGAAACTGGAGCACCAGGAAGAAATCACACAGTTATGGGGAGAGCGTTTAAACTCCTTACAGACAGTGATGGGATTTAGGGTGATCCCCAGTCGGTGATCACTGGTACTGTAAAGGAAGGAGGAGCTTGGGAGGATCAATGGCACCTAACGGTGACTTTTTGCTTGCATCTTCGGAAACAGCTCTATTTCCATCATTAATATCTCTGTTTTTCCCTTTGAGGATTCTTTTGAAGACCTTGATCTGGAGTTACATGCTGACTACAGTTCTTTGCGGGAAACCGTTCTCAGGGTTTCACGAATGGCCATTGTTCAGCATGTCAAGGGCACAGCCTAAGAGCTCAGCTTGCCTTTGGAGGACCAAGATTTCGTGGCTCTGGAGACAGGGGGATCAGAGGTCAGTGTCAGGGCAGGAGATCAGTCTGTTGTGGGAGATAGAAGTTCTCAGGCTGTCTGCCCAGAGACCTGAGATTTTAGGGCACAGAACTCAGAAAAAGTGACGCAATGGACTTTTAACATCGTAAATCGGCAAATTGTTTGTTATATCTCCCCCCTTGCTGTGAAATGGAGACATCTCTTTCTCCCTTATTAGGGAGAGAGAGAGCCTGTGGTAAGTCGAATACCGGGTGAACAAGCAGTCTTTGGAGCACTGCAAGCCCACGTCTTTGCGGTGCACCACTTTGGCCACCTGCTGGGTTGAATGCCTGCAGGGAGGTTACTGCGGAGGAATGGAGAAGAGCATTGGGGAGGTAGCGATCCCTGTGGAAAGCGGTGGGGGGGGTCTGGGAGGTAAAGATATGTTTAGTGGAATGGCGAATGTTGCAGATGATAGTGTGTTAGATGCGGAGGCTGATGGGGTGGTAGGTAAGGTCAAGAGAGGCTCTGTCACTGTTACAGCGGCGTGAAGATGGGGATAACTCAGATGTAGAGGAAATGGAGAAGGTGCGGGTGAGGGCAGAATCAAGAGTAGGGCCCGTTCCTTAAAGAATGAGGAAATACCATTTGGACAGGAGACAGGGTGGGAAGGGGTACAGGTGAGATAACCATGGCAATTATTAGATTTATAACATGGATGGAGACAAAGAGATCAAGAAAGTGGAGGGAAGTGTGAGAGATGGACCAAGTGAATTTAAGGGCAGGGTGGAACCAAACCATCAAACCCGCAGACATGGTGGGCGGGGGGGGTGGTGGTGGGCTGTTGTAGTGTGGCAGACTGACCTCCACCTTGTTGAGGCCAGGCGGCAACTCTCAGACACCTCCTCATACCTACCCCTCGAGGAAGACCCCATTCCACATCATCAGAAAACTGTCCCCAACACCGTCACTGACCTCATGCACCCAGCCACTGCCACCAATCTCGTAGTTCCCTTACCCCACACTGCTCACTTCTACCTCCTTCCCAAGATCCACAATCCTGACTGTGCGGGTAAGCCTATTGTCACCGCTGCTCCTGCCCTACTGAGCTTGTGTCCTCGTAGGTCGATTCTATCTTATCCCCCTTGGTTCAGCCCCTTCCCACCCGCATCCAAGACACTTCTCATATCCTCAATCTCCTCAATAACTTTCAGTTCCCTGGTCCTCAGCACCTCAATTTCACCATGGTTGTCCAGCCCCTGTACACTTCTATCCCCCATCAAGATTGGGGGCTTGCTTCATTGAGCACCTCCATACCATATGCCACCAGCAGAACCTCCCGGTGGCCAAGCATTTTAATTCCGAGTCCCATTCACATTCTAGTGTGTTGCCAAGATGAGGCCACCCTCAGGGTGGAGGAGAAACACCTATATGCTGTCTGGGTACCTTCTGACCTGATGGCATGAATATCGATTTCTCTTTCCGGTGAATGGATTTCCATCTCCCTTTCCGCTATTCTGCACTTTGACCTTTCACTTTTCCCTCCTGCCTATTACTTCCCCTTGGGTGCCCTCCTCCTCCTCTTTCTCCTATTGTCCACTCTCCTCTCCTGATAGATTCTTTCTTCTCCAGCCCTTTGACCTTTCTCACCCACCCGTTGACCCCTCCCACCTTTTTATTCTGGCATCTTCCCCCTTCCTTCTCAGTTCTGAAGAAGTGTCTTGGCTTGAAATGTCAACTGTTTACTCTTTTCCATAGATGCTGCCTGACTTGCTGAGTTCCTCCAGCATTCGGTGTGCATTGATTTGGATTTCCAACATCTGCAGATTTCCTTGTGTTTGTCTTTTATTCAGACTCAATATCAATCTCTCTAACTTTAAGTAACTCCCTCTTTGTTTCTACCTGTATCTGAATTGGCCATTTCTACTGTCAACGTTTTGTCTCAGTTTTTCCCTTTCTAGTTTGGCCTGCTGCTATCAGCAACAGGTTGCACAGGCAAAGAAGCATAATGGCTTTCACTTTGAGTCACTTGGCCACCCCTCTCAGAGATATTCCCTTTGTTTTATCCATCCTGCACCCACCCCCACCCTCCTTCACCTCAGATACTGAGAACTAACTCATTCCTTCCCCATTCTGATGGATGATCAGAAACCCAGATTATTGTTTCTCTTCCCCAGATGATGCCTGAGTTACTGAATATTTCCAGCATTTCGGTTGTTTTGAGGGTTGAAGGACATCGGGATGTGATAATAAAGGACAGGAACCTTGAATCTTCCTTGGTTCCTTTCACATCTGCAGGATAGAAACATAGAAACATAGAAAATAGGTGCAGGAGTAGGCCATTCGGCCCTTCGAGCCTGTACCGCCATTTAGTATGATCATGGCTGATCATCCAACTCAGAACCCTGCACCAGCCTTCCTTCCATACCCCCTGATCCCTTTAGCCACAAAGGCCATATCTAACTCCCTCTTAAATATAGCCAATGAACTGGCCTCAACTGTTTCCTGTGGCAGAGAATTCCACAGATTCACCACTCTCTGTGTGAAGAAGTTTTTCCTAATCTCGGTCCTAAAAGACTTCCCCTTTATACTCAAACTGTGACCCCTCATTCTGGACTTCCCCAACATCGGGAACAATCTTCCTGCATCTAGCCTGTCCAATCCCTTTAGGATTTTATACGTTTCAATCAGATCCCCCCTCAATCTTCTAAATTCCAATGAGTATAAGCCTAGTTCATCCAGTCATTCATCATATGAAATTCCTCCCATCCCAGGAATCAATCTGGTGAACCTTCTTTGTACTCCCTCTATGGCAAGGATGTCTTTCCTCAGATTAGGGGAACAAAACTGCACACAATACTCCAGGTGTGGTCTCACCAAGGCCTTGTACAACTGCAGTAGTACCTCCCTGCTCCTGTACTCGAATCCTCTTGCTATAAATGCCAGCATACCATTCGCCTTTTTCACCGCCTGCTGTACCTGCATGCCCACTTTCAATGACTGGTGTATAATGGCACCCAGGTCTCGTTGCACCTCCCCTTTTCCTAATCGGCCACCATTCAGATAATAATCTGTTTTCCATAGATTACCATAGAAACTACAGCACAGAAACAGGCCTTTTGGCCCTTCTTGGCTGTGCCGAACCATTTTCTGCCTAGTCCCACTGACCTGCATATGGACCATATCCCTCCATACACCTCCCATCCATGTATCTGTCCAATTTATTCTTAAATGTTAAAAAAGAACCCACATTTACCACCTCATCTGGTAGCTCATTCCATACTCCCACCACTCTCTGTGTGAAGAAGCCCCCCCAATGTTCCCTACAAACTTTTCCCCCCTCACCCTAAACCCATGTCCTCTGGTTTTTTTCTCCCCTTGCCTCAGTGGAAAAAGCCTGCTTGCATTCACTCTATACCCATCATAATTTTATATACCTCTATCAAATCTCCCCTCATTCTTCTACGCTCCAGGGAATAAAGTCCCAACCTATTCAACCTTTCTCTGTAACTGAGTTTCTCAAGTCCCGGCAACATCCTTGTAAACCTTCTCTGCACTCTTTCAACCTTATTTATATCCTTCCTGTAATTTGGTGACCAAAACTGAACACAATACTCCAGATTCGGCCTCACCAATGCCTTATACAACCTCATCATAACATTCCAGCTCTTATACTCAATACTTTGATTAATAAAGGCCAATGTACCAAAAGCTCTCTTTATGACCCTATCTACCTGTGACGCCACTTTTAGGGAATTTTGTATCTGTATTCCCAGATCCCTCTGTTCCACTGCACTCCTCAGTGCCTTACCATTAACCCTGTATGTTCTACATTGGTTTGTCCTTCCAACGTGTAATACCTCACACTTGTCAGTATTAAACTCCATCTGCCATTTTTTAGCCCATTTTTCCAGCTGGTCCAAGTCTCTCTGCAGGCTCTGAAAACCTTCCTCACTGTCTACTACATCTCCAATCTTTGTATCATCAGCAAACTTGCTGCCCAATTTACCACATTATCATCCAGATCATTGATATAGATGACAAATAACACAGCACTGATCCCTGTGGCACACCACTAGTCACAGGAATGTTTTAGATTAGATTAGATTATGAGGACACACAGTCCTCTTTTATTGCCATTTAGTAATGCATGCATTAAGAAATGATACAATGTTCCTCCAGAATGATATCACAGAAACACAAGACAAACCAAGACTGAAAAACTGACAAAAACCACATAATTGTAACATATAGTTACAACAGTGCAAAGCAATACTGTAATTTGATAAAGAACAGACCATGGGCACGGTAAAAAAAAAGTCTCAAAGTCTCTCGAAAGTCCCATCATCTCACGCAGATGATAGAAGGAAGAAACACTCTCCCTGCCATGAACCTCCAGTGCCACAAACTTGCCGATGCAGCACCCTGGAAGCACTCGACCACAGCCGACTCTTCAGTCCGTCCAAAAACTTTGAGCCTCTGACCAGCCCTCCGACACCATCTCTGCCGAGCGCTTCGACCCCAGCCCCAGCAGCAGGCAATAGGCAAAGCCGAGGATTTGGGGCCTTCCCCTCCAGACATTCTTGATTGCACAGTAGCAGCGGCAGCGAAGCGGGCATTTCAGAAGTTTCTCCAGATGTTCCTCCGTGCTTCTCACATCTGTCTCCATCAAATCAGGATTGTGCACGGTACCTACTTAACAGGTATCGACATCACTCCCACTGAAGTATCTGTGCAAAGTAGGAACTGTTGTATTTTAAAAAATGTAGAGAGGATTTTCCAATAGAAAGGTCTCACAAATAGAAAAGTTGATGTTTAGGTTCAAATATTGGTGGTAACACATTTTAAAGAGCTTCTATGATATATGACATCCATTATATCCCGTGCACAGAATGCGCTTGTCATGATCTTTCTGTGACTGTTAATTGGTTTATTACTGTCACATACCGAGGTTCAGTGAAAAACTCTGTTTTGCATGGCACCCATACAGGTGATTTCAGCACATCAGTGCACTGAGGCAGTACAAGGGAAAAACAGTAACGGAGTGCAGGACAAGAGGCATATTCAAGGGTCAGATAGAAGCTGTTTTTGAGCCTGGTGGTGTGTGCTTTCAGGCTTTTGTATCTACTGTCTGATGCAACGAGGGTGAAGGGAGAATTCCGTGGTGGGTGGAGGCTTTGATTATGTAGCCTGCAAGCCAAAAATTGATTATTGTGATTTATTTGATCTTAACCCTTACATACAGTTCATATTCTACGCCTTCACAGTATGGTCCGGGTCAATTTTGACCCGGCCCAAGAATTCCCTCATAACAAGTGTCTATACCAAATTTTGAACCACAGATCTATTTAGAATGTATAATTAGCCGATCTGACATTAATAAATGGGTGATTAATCCTTAATTAATGTTTCAGAGATCTAAAATCCATTTCAATAGATATGAGTCAAATTTGACCAGGAACAGCCTCAATGTACAAACATTTGTATTACCTGTACAAAAGTATAACATTTTTAAATACTTTCATTTTTGCGCATTTTGGGTCACTTTAGGAAAAGTCATCAAATTTCGGCTAAAAAAAAAGGCATTTAGGGTGTTTTTACTGCTGTCAAATGTCAAAACGGATCAAATTTGACCTGAACAGTATGTAAGGGTTAAACAGGAAAGTACATTACTCCGTCTTCTAATTAGCACAAAGCTGGCAGCCTAACTTATGGCTAGAAGTTTTTTTCTAAGGTTTCCAGTTGTCGTTTCTGAAAAGGATATTTTTTTTTTATTGTCTGATGCTGAGAGTACGGTTTTATAACCTACCATTTAGTACTGTGTTAATTTTATGTAGTTGCTTCTATATATATCTATCTTATGTCCCCATATAGTAGAGAAAGTGATGAGAAAGTATGTGCTGTGAATAATAAACAATCCTATTCTCACTGCTTGTGGGTGACAGATGAACTCATAGGATTCTTCTCCTTTCAGAATGCAGCACCGTGACTGAGTGGAGACAGGGTAGGCACTGAACAAGGCCTGTGTGTTATTCTGACTGTACAGACACAGTAGTAATGATGTTCGGCTCTCGACAGACCACATAATATACACGACTGGTCCCACAACATTGTGGGTAATTTTTAACTGTGTCCTGGAATTGGCTACCAGAGTTGGGCAAAGAGTGAGGTCAGTGATACCCAGCCTTCCAAGAACGAACTTGATGGATTATTTCTCTTGGTACACAGCCTTTAGGAGCACAAACAGTTGTGAAAATACTTTGAGTGTTTAGTGTGCAGCCTTACTGTTTTTTTTTTCCTGTCATTGAAATTAATACTTGGGAAAATGTAGGTCTGTACTGTTAACATCTGCGCACATGTCCTCCCAGGAACCAGAATAGCAAGACTGTTCCTGGACTGCCAATTGATAATGTCAGCACAACATTTTCGCAATATCAAGATAATTGTAAACAATCTAAGGGGCACAGAACTGAAATAAATTGGTCTGGGACTGAAGGACAGAAAAGGAGAATGAAAGTTGTGTGACTAACCACGTCATATTTCACTCAGTTCTGAATTGCAGTTGGTCGTGAGGTCAGCAGAGAGTAAATACCCTCAGCACAGTGCCAGATGTGACAGATTAATTAATCTTGTTTATTAACGTTGGTTGAGTGATAAATATTGGTGTTGTGTTTCAAAAATAGGTCTTAAAATACCTTCTTAATTCACCTGCAAGGTTAAAAACTTGGCAGCAGTGCATCATGGAGTGAGCCTACATATTGAACTCTCGAACAGGACTTGAGCCGATAACTGTTCCAGGGACAATTGCCTGTAAGTCTGCAAATATTTGAATGGATTCCCAGCAAATACGTTGTTTCTGAGTCAATTAATTCTTTCCCACAGCAGCCAGATTGTTTGGGAACAGAATGGTGGCCAACTGCCTCACCCTTTAGTTTCTAAGTCAGTCTGGTTTTTGCAAAGCTTTCTGTGACTGGAAATCACTTTTTGCCTCTAACATAACTTCCTCCCACTGCGCTCTCCCGCAGGGTGTGTAGACTCAGCTCCTCAGCAAAACCAAAGTCCATTATCCCAGATCTTGCTACTCCTAGAGACCATCTCAATGCATTTTCCCTTGAAGAACTGCAAGAAATTTCTCCCAGTCTTTTTCTTCCAACGAACATCAATACATCCCCTTTGTACCCTGCCCAAGGGCTTGGCATTTATTATTGTTAAACTACTATTACCAACCCCCTCTCCCAATGGCCAATAGTTAATCTCTGGAGCATTTAGGAGAAAAATCATAAGGATATTAAAACAGCCACATCCATCCATTTTTTTCTGAGCTAATTTTTCAGTGGGTTTAGAAACAAGTGTTGGAGATGTGAAATAGGTAGCTACTTCAACTGGCAGGCATGGAATCGTGTGGTGAATTCTCCAGGAACCTGTCCAACATGTGGTGAGCAGAAATGGACCAATCTCCAGCAGAGGCCCAAGCAGACTTTGATAAAGTTTCAGTTCTATAAGTTTTAAAGTTTAATTTAGGTGTTTAGGTTTAATTTTTTTAGGCTTAGGTCCTTGCTATTCTACCTTATTTAAAAAGCTTTTGAGACCTTGAATGGATTTTCTAACCTTTTTGGTGTTACCTGCCACCTTCAAAGATCATCAGCCATCTATTCCCGTTAGCTGAGCATCAGATGTAAGCTCCATTTGTTTGACGTCTTCACCTGAGAATGTGAGGCTGACAAAAACTTCTTCACCAGTTCCAGGGATTTTCTCTAGGCCAAGTGCAGAACTGACGGGGGCATTATGAATGATTTCAAAAGCCTTTGACTCATCCAATTTTGATTGAGGGTCAGGGTAACCTACCTTGTTGGTAAAGAACCAGGAATCTGACCAGTGCCAGGAGAGGCACATCACTGCTGAGTGATGCCTGCACTATCAGATAGTGGCTGAAAGTCTCCAACTCTCCTCTCTGCAGCCAGTTTTGCGTTAGTGACAGCACGCACACACACACACGCACGCACACGCACGCACACACGCACGCACACACGCACACAGTCCTTTAACAGACTACACTCAGTCTCAGTTTTTGCCAGCCTGCCTACAGTTTACCAGTGATCTCAGCATAGCCATTTCGGCAAATCAGAGTCAGGTTTATTATAATTGATATATATCGTGAAATTTATTAATTTGTGGCAGCAGTAAGGTGCAAGTCATCAAAAAAACTTCTGTCAGTTACAATAAAAGAATAAAATAAATAAATGATGCAGAAGAGAAATAATGAAGTAATTTTCAATGAACTATTCAGAAATCTGATGGTGGAGAGGAAGACACTGTCTCTAAAACATTGAGTGCGTCTCTTCAGGCTCCTGTACCTCCTCCCTGATGGTAGCAATGAGAAGAGGGCATGTCCTGGGTGATGAGGGTCTTTAATGATACACTCTAATGACACACTTTAATGATGCACCTGACATGAGGCACTGCCTTTTGTAGATGTCCTTCATGTTGTACATGGTTGTGCTCGTGATGGAGAGGGGGGAGTTTACAGCTCTCTGCAGCTTTTTTTCAATCCAGTCCATTGGAGTCTCCATACCCGGTGGAGAAGCAATTAATCAGAATGCTCTCCACCGTACATGGGTAGAAATTTCCCAAGGTCTTTGGTGATCTCCTCGAACTCCTAATGAATTACTGTATAGCCGCTGTCATGCCTCCTTCATGATTGCATCAACACACTGGGCCCAGGAAAGATCCTCTGAGATGTTGACGAATGCTTCCAATGACCCTTTACTTACAGTCCAATTGTACTGGGCAAGAAGGAGATGGGTCTTTGCAGGAAGTCTGAATGCAGCCTTTATGGAACCTGCGAGACTCTGGTCATAATCAGAGAATGGAAGTAGGTCCTTCAACCCAACTTGTCCATGCTGACCAAATGGCCAATATGAGCTTGTCCCATTAGCCTACATTTGGACCATATCCTTCTAAACCTTTTCTATTCATGTACCTGTCTCTAAGACCTCCATTGGTCAGAGTTGATCATGGATATTGTGTCCTAGCTGTCTAGATACGCAAGCCTGGGCGATACGATATGGAGAGTAAGCTGTTGCCCATGTAGCAAGCTCCCTCTCTCCACACATCTGATGAACCCAAAGGAAATGTAGAGACAGATACAGTTTGGTACCAGCAGCATCACAGAAGTTGCCAGTCAGCATTGAACGCAATGCAAGACCACCTTAGGGACTCTAGTTCTGAATTTTCCTCTTGCGGTTTACTCCTGAAGCCTTCCCCGTGAGTAGATATATCCGCAAGGCAATGGAGGTTTGAGATCAGAGTTTTCCTTGTCGTAGGTGAGCTGCCAACCGTGGCTGACGAGGCCCAATCTGTACCTGTCTAAATGTCTATTAAACATTGAAATTGTCCCCACTTCTATCACTTTCTCTGGCACCTTTTCTATATACCCACCTTCCTGTGAGTGAAAAAATTTCCCCTCAGGTTCCCGTTAAATCTTTCCCCATTCACTCTAAATCTGAGCTCCATAGTTTAATAGATCACAGTCCGCAATTTGTGTCACGTTTTTGGAGGGTGATCTGTAAACTGATAGGGAAAACAGCAAGACTTTCCTCTGGATTTCACCCGCAGTCCAATGGCCAGACGGAGCAGGTGAACCAAGATTTAGAATGAATCCTAAGATGCCTGGCCTCAGAAAGATCAGATGAATGGTGCAACTAGGACAGTGGTCACCCTCAACACTTTGCAGCATTTGGCACATGGGATGTCTCTGTTTGAATGCCAGTTTGGGTATTCTCTGCCACTTTTCCCTGAGCAGGAGGCAGAGATTGGGTCTCCTGTGGCTGAAGATCACTTCCAACCTGCAAGGAGAAATGGACTAGGGCAAGGGAGATTTTGTTGGCCTCTACCTGGAAGGTTAACTGCAAGAGAAGACAGGGACCAGTTTTGCAACCTGGGCAACAGGTCTGGCTGTCGACTCAGGATTTGCCTCTCCAGATGGGATCTAGGAAATTGGGGCCCAAGTTCATTGGACCCTTCAAGGTTCTCAGGGAAGTAAACCCAATGGCTTACACCCTGCATTTCCCCAGGACCTCAAGATCAATCCCACTTTCCACATTTCCAAATTAAAACCTGTGAACTCCAGTCCTTTAACCCCAACCATGAGTCCCGCCACCCCCCAGGTTTGTCGATGGGGAACAGGTCTTCACCATGAGAAGAATATTGGATACACGAACTGTTCAGGGTGTTTGGCAGTTCCTCATGGACTGGGAAGGATCCAGACCCGAGGAATGGTGCTGGGTTCCTGAAAGGGACATCTTGGGTTCGGCTCTCATCCATGACTACCATCACTGTTTCTCTGATCAACCAGGGCTGTCAGGAGCTGGCCTTAACTGGCTTGGTTGTATGAGGCAGAGTGATGTTGGACAGTTGTGTTTCTGAGAGGTGGACCTGTGACTTGAGGTGTTCCACAAGGTTCAACGGGGAGGAGGTCCTGTTACGATACACACCCAACCACACCAGCTTCTGGGCTTTAGACGCTCTGACTCTTCCAGAATACGGATACTGGTGCGGCCACTTTAAAGATTCAGGACTGTCCCAGTAATTGGCAGCCATGCTTTGGCATCAGGATTTCAATATGTAAGGAGCACCTGAATGGAGGTTCAGTGCTCTATCGTCAGCTCTACTTGGATTATCGGCTAGGGTCCAGTTAGTTCTCTGTTCTCGTTTAAGTCTTGCATTGTGTCTTGATTCCAGCCTCAGGTACTCCAGCACGTGCATCCGATCATCCTCGCCTAGATCTCTCATCACAATTGTAGATAACAGTCTTCACTGTACACTCCATCACCGATCTGGTGTCATCTGCAAACTTATTAAACATACCGACTATATTCTCATCCAAATGATTAATACAGATGACAAATAACAGGAGACCCAGCACTGACCCCTGGGGAACACCGCAGGTCACAGGTCCACCTCTCTGAAACACCTCAGGTCACAGGCCCACTGACCCCTGTGGAACATCGCAGGTCACAGGTCCACCTCTCTGAGACACAACCCTGCAAGATCACTCTGCCTCACACAACCAGGCCAGTTTTGGCCAGCTGACACTGGACCTCATGGGACCGTAATCTGTCGTAGTTGGGAGAAATGAACATAATTCACATCCATCGACATTGAGTTGGAGTTTCAGTGTAAGAGTCTGATCTGGCGTGATGACGTTACGTGGGGATTTTTAGCACGATTTTGTCTGTAGGTTTCAGAGTTCAAGACAATGTGTTAGGGGTTTCATTAAAGATAAAACACCTCATTTAGTTTTATTTGCAAAAACCTACATCGGTGACCCTGGTACGATTGCGGAGCTATTGAATATGTTGGCCAATGCAGATGCTTTGAAGCTGCCGGAGTTTTGGGAATAAAATGCCATCACTTGGTTTGTCCAAGCTGAGGCTCAGTCACAGGTCTGCAGTTGGCTGACATTAGGTTCAGGGAAGCCAGGATTTCTGTCCTGTGCAATGTCCCAACCGGTCACCCTCGCCCCATGGTGCCCGCAAACTGGAGGTGGACTGTTTTTGACTCAATACATAGCCTCTCACATCTGGGCCGAAAGGCCTCACAGAAACTGGTGGCACTAAAGTTTGTTTGGCATGGCCTTAGAAAGGACGTGCGTGATTGGAATGCAGCCTGCGTGGAGTGCCGGCGGGCAAAAGTTAACCGTCATGTTCAGGTGCCATTGGAACCTTTTGAGGTCCCTGAGCAACAGTTTGACCATGTCATTGTGGACCTTGTTGGTCCTCTTTCCCTATCCCATGGTTTCATGCACCTTTGTACCATGACGTATCAAACTAGCATCAATGACAGCCACAGACTTGGGTGTTCATCAGCACCTGGGTTACTCGGTTTGGCGCCCCATCTGATACTTCCTCTGATCGCGGTCCCCAGTTCATATCAGACCTCTGGGGGGCAATGGCCCAGGACCTCTGCGCTAGGATACATCACACCACAGCATATCACCCGCAGTCCAATGGCCTGTGCGGGTGATTTCACCCCTCCTTAAAGACTACTCTGAGGGCTTCCCTGACCAATGAGGTTTGGGATGATCATCTCCCGTGGGTCCTGCTGGGGCTCAGAATGGCTCCAAAAGAGAACCTGCAGTCATCCTTGACAGAGTCGGGGTACAGACAGACATTACAAGTGTTAGTTGACTTTATTCCTGATGCCACAGCCACCTGGTCGGCCTCTCAACAGCGTTTCTCCCTCCTCAGTGAATTCAATTCCTTTTCACCCATCCCGATCTCCCATCATGGCGTACAGCACTCTTGGGTTCCTGTTGACCTACACTCCGCCTCGTTTGTTTTCATCTGCCACGACGCACACCAACATCCCCTTAGGCCCCCTGTGATGGGTCGTTCCATGCTTTGAAATGGGGTGAAAAGATTTTTGTCATAGATAAGAGGGGTAAACCTGAATGCATTTTGGTAGATCGCTTCAAACTGACCCGCCGAGATTTGCAGTATTCTGCTGCCATGCATCTGGCATCACAACATGACCATCAGCGTGTCAATGAACCTCTGGACCAGCCACAGGCCCCTGCGGTTCCTCCAGCCATGGAACACAGGAAACGAGCCAGGCAGCTCGTACGGGGACCAGACAGACTCACAGTGCTGGTTTTAGTGAATTGGGGGGGGGGGGCTGTGTAGGGTAATGAAATTAGAAAAAATGTACATAATTTACAACCATCAACATTGAGTTGAGGTTTCGCTTTGAGAGATTGGTCTGATGTGATGACGTCGTAAGGATTTTTAGCAGGCTTTTGTTTAGGTTTCAGAGTTGAATAAAATGTGTTACAGGTTTCATTAAACATAAAACGCCTCACTACATTTTATTTGTGGAAACCTATAGGACCTAACCCTCCAGATCAGCCTCCTATGCAGGACCGTGTCAAAGGCCTTGCTGAAGTCCATAACTTATGGTGATTTAAGTTTTCCAGTCACCTTCTACTCTGTGAATTTAACCATCGCAAAGGGGGTTTGCTAAGAGGATGCTGCCTGGATTGAAGAGCATGGCTTATGAGGATAGATTGAGCAAAGCAGGGCTTTTCTCTCTGGAGAGAAGGAAGACAAGGGGTGATTTGTTCAAGGTGCTTTGATAGAGTGGACAGCCAGTGCTTTCTTCCAGGGCAGAAATGGATAATACCAGAGGGTGTAATTATCAGGTCAGATGAGAAGGAAGGATTAAATCGATCTTGGAGTAGGTTAAAGGCCCAGCACAGCATAATGAGCCAAGGGGCCTGTACTGACTGTACCGCTCTGTTCAGAGTTATATTTGTAAAGAAAATCTAAAGGCTCACGGGAAACACCTCACCTCATCCCAGCAGTTGAAGCTAGATTTTGGAATGATGCTGTGCTGAATAATCGGTGAATTATGAAGGAGAGGAGGAGGCTCCCGTAAAATATGGCTGCCCTGTATTTCACCTCTCTTTACTTGCTTTCCTCGTATCCCTTGAATTGCTTACTCAGCGAAGATTCAATAAAGATTCAGTGAAGAACCTGTCACAGACACGAGCCTCCCCACCATTGAGGACATAGTGTGTCTTCCCCGCTATCAGATTTCTGAACCCATGAACACCACCTCGCCATTTATCTTTTGCACGATTATTTATTGTAACGTATAAAAATGTGTTATGCCTGCACTGAACTGCTGGCACAAAACAACAAATTCCCAACCATGCCACGCCATGTCATGGCACTCCACACCACATGACCCTGGTCCAGGTTCATCACTGTGCCAGTTCACACCACCCCACCCCAATATCCCCTCCCTCTCTCACTGTCCAGAGAACGACCAGTGAAGCTGTCTGGGAGGAAGTGGCTCTGAAATCAACAGCTCGTTATTCAGAGTCAGAATCAGGTTTATTATCACTTACAAATGTCATGCAAATTGTTGTTTTGTGGCTGCAGCACAGGGCAAGATGTTAATATTACTATAAGTTTCATAAAACAAACAGAGAAATAAATTAATTAATTGATGAATAAATAAATAGTGCAAAAAAAGGAATCATAAGGTAGTGTTCACGGGTTCATAGATGGCCAAGGGAAAGAAGCTGATCCTAAAACATTGAGTGTGAGTCTTCAGGGTCCCGTACCTCCTCCCTGGTGGTAATTACGCAAACAGGGCATGAGGGTTCCTTAATGGTGGATGCTGCTTTCCTGAAGCACCGCCCTTTCAAGATGCTTCGATGGTAGGATGTGTTGTCTGTTATGAAGTCCATAGGATCCCTGTGCAGACAGAGAGAAATGGATTGGGCTAACTGTTAGTTTAAACCCAATATTGTTCTACATATCTAGTGGGATATTAGATCCTGTCCCTTCTCAATCTGCTCTGCCTGTGTCAGCTTCTCTCTTCTTCTGAAGCACCAAGGTCCTTCCACACAGTCTCTTCTTTCTAACGGCCCCTCATCACACTCTCCTTCCACTGGGACCTCTCCCTCCAGTTAATCACACCATCTCCCTCATCTGGTTCTACTCATCACCTTCCTATCTTATCAGATTCCATCATATGCAGCAGATTCTTACTTCCACCTACTAACTTCAAAACTCTGTCTCTACCTTCACCCTTCCCTCCACCACCAGCCTATCTCCCCTCAGCTGGATCCACCTATCACCCACTACCTCCTGTCCCACCCCTTCCCTCTTTCCAGCCTATCACCCCTCACCTGGATCTACCTCTCACTCACTAGTTCCTGTCCCACCCCTTCCCTTCCCTCTTTCCAGTCTATCTCCCCTCAAGTTTCCAGTCCACTTCCAAAATGGTGACTGGCCATTTCCCTCCACAAGTGCAGCCCAACCACTGAGTTCCTTCAGCAGTTTGTGCTTCGCTCCAATTCCTTTCCTGATGAGTGGTTTAGTTTAAAATTACCTTTAAACTTTTCACATCTTTTACTTGCTGATTATGGTCAGGATTAATGAAAATCCAGTGCATATCAAATGTGTGCCAGCCCGGTCTGCCTCTTCTTACGGACTTTGATATCTATTCATTGAGATTCAAAGGGCAACTTTTTTTGTTTTTATTCACGGGATGTGGGTGTTGCTGGGAAGTCTGAGATGGTTGGTTCCAAACTCCTGGTATGCTGTTGAACCAACCACGCGAGTACAGGGACACAAGCAGTTCTGCAGATGCAACACACTCAAAATGCTGGAGAAGCTCAACAGGTCAGGAGGGAATAAACAGTTTCAGTTTTATGAAAGATCTCAGCCCAACATGTGAACAGTTCATTTCCCTCCATAGATGCTGCCTGATCTGGTGGAGCTCCACCAGAATTTTGTGAGTGTTACACAAGAACATAGAACGGCTTCACTCTCCTGTCCTGTAAATGATGGAAAGGCTTTGCACATTGGGATAGAAGATCTTTAGAAAGGGTTCTTCTGATTGGAAGCTGAAATCTGAACTTTCTTTCAGCCTGACACATTAAGGAATACGTCCTATCATGCTGTTAATTCTCATCTCAGTGAAGAATACCTGAAAACCCATCGCTGTTAAACAATATAAACTCATCGCTGCTCATAAACCACAATGACGGAATTTTTTTTAACAGTTAAATGATTTTATATGGCTGTACACTTAACAGTTTGAGTTCCCGTTCTGAGAATTCATTGCTGGCAGACCATCACGGTTCAAAACACTTGTAGGAATACATTGAACAAATGCAGCAAGATGTTGTCCAACTGAGAGGGCTACTTGTTAGTTCCAAAGCCCTGAGGCAGTGTGGTGTCTGATCGCTGCAGACGGCTGTGCCTGATGTGCTGATGAATCTCCGGGCTGCAGCTCAGAATTCTCACCTCTAGGTCAGAGGCTCGAGAGCTCAGGCCACACTCCAGATAGTGAGAACAAACCCTGGCTGTTGCCGTCGTGCTCCGCGAGGGTGCGTGATGTTAGACATTGGGATCAAACAACAGACTGAGAGCATACTGGACCTGCTGGGAGGACGTTAAAGCATCTGACAGAGTTATTCTAAAGAACAAGAGAGCCTCATCAGTATTTAGCCCAAATCAGATTATTTCTTCATTACAATGGGAGTTCTTTGTGACTCCTTACTGTGCATAAATTAACTGCAAACGTATTATCTCCAGTCACTGTTCTGTAAATACTACGTCCTTTGCTGTATGCTGGCTGAGGATCTGCATGAGTCTTGTTATATAAATTATTTCTCTGCCTTACCAGCCCCTTGTTATGTTTTGTAACTCCAAAATATAAAACTATTCGAAAGAGAAACACGGAGCCAGGAATAAACTTTGTTCTCCATGCAACCCCCTCACCAGGGCTCGTATACAGACTTGACTCGTAGCTAACTCTGCTAACAGCCATATGATTCAGCAGTGAGAAGGCCACCTTTCATAAACAGTAGATGTCTAGAGTCGATATGATTTGGGGCTCAACCAAACAGGTGTTCCGATTAAAGAAACCAAGATTTGAGCGAAGACTGTGTAATTGCTGCCCACACGCAATTATCGATCGGCAAGGAATAACAGATTGTACACTGCATAATATTATAAGGAAAATATATTTACTAATTACAGTTTTATCAAACAGTTAATAGGAAAAAGAAACAAAAAGAAAAGGGTTCATTACAGTTAAACCAGCCAAATGTGCATATAACCGTTGGAGCTCGTACTGGAGTATTCAGGGGGGTATCTCTTATTGCTGGACCCACAGTCTGTGTGAAACCACCCGCCATCTTTTCAAACTCCCCTCAAAGGCCATCTTGAGCAAACTGGCTCTCTCTCTCTCTCAGGGGTATTAGAACCATTCATCTGCACAAAGCTCTTCTTGCAACGGGGACTCTCGTTCTAATGGCATCTTCCTTCTGTCCCGCTCCGCAGGTCCCACCGAAAGATTCCAGACCGGACTACTGTCTGTCAGAAAACTCCCTCCACCCTGCTCTCTCTAGAACTTTCTCCAGATCCCACCATCCTGACTGGCTGACACCACATTCCTAAGTTGAACAGCAGGGGCTTCTTAACTTTAGCCCAAACCAAAACATTCCACCAGCAGGACACACTGCTTTTGCAGAAAACTGATAAAATGAAATACCTGCAGCATAGCAGTAGAAATCTTATCCAGGCCATTGCATTTACTTTTCATGAGGAATGCAAACATGATATGGTGGTGTGATGACGTATGCCATTCACTTACTTTTACATATAGCCCATAATGAATTAAACTACAAAGAATGATTAATCAACAATATATTTCCAATATTACTCAAATATTACTGAAAAATTAAATATACATCTGTAATGTCTTTGTCCTTCAATTTAGCTAATAATTTCACAACCGTAATGTACTGCATTCTTCCTGACAGATATTTCTCAATACTACATACATAACTACACCTCACAGGTACATTATTGGCTGCAAAGTGCTTTGAGATATAAAGAAGATTGTGAAGGAACTTAGTGAGTCAGGCTACATCTATGGAGGGAAATGGACAGTCACCATTTTACATCAAGATCCAGGGCTGGATGACAGAGGGGAGATAGCCAGTATAAAGCAGTAAGAGGAAGAGGGGAGAAAGAGTTGGCCAGTGGGCAGTACACTTAGTTACTGTAACACCTTACGGCACTAGTGAACTGGGTTCAATTCCCACTGCTGTCCATCTGCACGTTCCCCGATGAGCATGTGTTTCCTCCAGATGCTCTGCTTTCCTCCTACAATTCAGAGGTGTACTGGTTAGTAGTTTAATTGGTCATCATAAAAGGTCCTGTGATTTTTATTTTTTTATCTCTCTCTCTTTCTCTCCCTCCCTCCCTCTCTCCCCCACTCTCTCTCTCTCTCTCTCTCTCTTGATCCAGTTAAGGATTAGTGATAGGCTGATGAAGAAGGGCAAAATGAAAATCATGACAACTGTTGTTTATTGACTACCACTCTGCATTCAGTACTAAAATTCCAAACAAACTCATCACCAAACTCCAGATCCTAGGAATCAGTGCTCACCTCTGCAACTGGATCCTGACTTTCTGACCCTCAGTCGCCTAAAGGCAACATCTCCACCACAATTATTCTCAACACTGGTGTCCTACAAGGTTGTGTCCTCGGCCCCTTACTCTACTCCCTGTACACTCGTGACGTGTGGACAAATTCTGCTCCAACTCCTTCTACAGGTTTGCAGATGATGCTACCATTGGGGGCCATATCTCAAATAGCAATGAGTTGGAGTACAGGAAGGGGATTGAGAGCTTTGTAACATGATGTCATGACAACTATTTTTCCCTCAATGTCAGCAAAACAAAAGAGCTGGTCATTATCGTCAGCTGCGGGGCGGGGGGGGGGGGTTGCGGAGGGAGACAGTGCACATGCTCCTGCATTAATGGTGTTGAGGATGAGAGGGTTGAGAGCTTCAACTTCCTAGGAGTGACCATCACCAATAAGCTGTCTTGATCTAACCACAAAGACACCGTGGCTAATAAAGCTCACCTTCGTCAGGAGGCTAAAGAAATTTGGAATACCCTCTTCAACCCTTACCAACATTTTGTGGATTCAGTATAGAAAGCACTCTACTGGATGGATAATGGTTTGGTATGGCAAATGTGGGCATGTGGCCAAGTGGTTAAGGCATTGGACTAGTGACCTGAAGGTTGTGAGTTCGAGCCCCAGCTGAGGGAACGTGTTGTGTCCTTGAGAAAGGCACTTAACCACACATTGCTCTGCGACGACACTGGTGCCAAGCTGTATGGGTCCTAATGCCCTTCCCTTGGACAACATTGGTGTTGTGGGAGGGGAGACTTGCAGCATGGGCAACTGCCGGTCTTCCATACAACCTTGTCCAGGCCTGCGCCCTGGAGAGTGAAGACTTTCCAGGCACAGATCCATGGTCTCGCAAGACTAACGGATGCCTTTACTTTATGGCAAATGGTCCTCTTACCACTTCTCCTCACTTGCCTATCACCTCCCCCTGATGCTCCTCCTTCTTCCTTTTCTCCTATGGTTCAGATTTCTTCTTCTCCAGCCCTTTACATTTCCCAGCCATCTGGTTCACCTATCCCCTTCTAGCTTGTCCTCCCTCCTCTCACCCACCTTTTCATTCTGGTATCTCCCACTTTCCTTTCCAGTCCTGATGAAGGATGTTGGCTGAAAATGTCGACTGTTTATTCATTGTCATAGATGCTGCCTGACCTGTTGGTTTCCTATGATAAGATAGTCTCTTGAACTCACTGTCCACCTTATTATGATCTTGCACTTTATTGTTTTCTGCACTACATTTTCTCTGTGCCTGTTACTCTTCATTCTGCATTCTGTTATTGTTTTACCTCATACAGTTTCAATGCACTGTGTAATGATTTCATCTGTCTGAACAAATCTCAGCTATATAGACCCCGCTTGGAGTACTGTGTTCAGTTCTGGTCACCTCACTACAGGAAGGATGGGGATACTACAGAGAGAGTGCAGAGGATATTTACAAGGACGTTGCTTGGATTGTGGGCCGAACAGCCTGTAATGTGCTGTAGGTTTCTATGTTCTATAACAGAATGCAAGACAAGATTTTCAACTCACCTCGCTACCTGTGATAATAATAAACCATTTCAATTCAACAATGGGCTGAAGTTAATGGAATCTGATAGGAGAGGAAGGTGGAGCATGGATAACGGAGCTTCTCACTTCATTTGTGTAAATACAAGTCTGTCTCTCTGGTGCAGAACAATATGACAGTTCACTGTGCTATTTAGAGAAAATGCAAAGGAGTAGGACTAACCCAGGTTTTTCAAAGAGCTGGCAGGATTTGTCAACGATTGTGATATTTATCAACTTTCCTTTTATTGAAATATGAAATTAGACTTCAAGTAGATTGTAGGGTTGAGACAATATGGGACAGAATAAACTGATACTGTAATCGAAGTTCCAATTATATATCTGACCAGATGATGGCGATGTTGTTTCCCGCTTCCTCCCGAGCCCGATGAAATTACAAAAACTGCAAATGCTGAAAATCTGAATTAAACCAGAAATTCTGAAGTCATTCAGTGGGTCTGTCAGTGGACAGAAAAACGGAGTCAGTGTTTCATGCTGAAGACCCTTCAACTGGACCCTTCATACGTCACTCGAAACTCTTCAGTGCAGATGTTGTTTCATCGTAGAAATAAGATTCAGGCATGTTTGTGAACATCTGACAAGTCTTTATCTGGATTAAATGGACCATCAGTACAATTAATTCAAACAGCAGTATCCAGTTTTGGGCTACAGGTTTCCTTGCATTACAGAAGTATTTCAATGTCTGACAGTCTGAGACATTCGCACTGACTGTGGACAAAGGGGGCGCAAATGGAGGTGCAGTGAAACTCCGAAAATCCGGCACTCTCAGGGGTTTAGGTTTTGCTGGACTAGATGATTTTCTGGAAGATTGTATTTTATTTTTATTATTACGTCATTACACTTATGTTTTCTTTCCATGTTCTACGTGAACCGGGCAAATTTAAGGGGAGCGTGTGAACTGGGACCCGGCTGAGGGGGAATGGAAATGTTGGAACTGAGGCCCCGGCGAACATACAACAGAAGAGGGGGAAGGAGCACCGGGGGGTGGGGGGGGGCGATGAGCAGGCAAGCAGATAAGGTGAAGGAGAGGAGAGGGGGCATTACTGGAAGTTCGAGAAATTGATGCTCATGCCATCAAGTTTGAGGCCACCCAGACGGAATATAAGGTGTTGTTCTTCCAGCCTGAGTGTGGCCTCATCGCAACAGTAGAGGAGGCCATGGATAGACATATCGGAATGGGAATAGGAAATGGGATTAATAAAATGGGTGGCCACTGGGAGACTCTGTTTCCTCTGACGGATGGAGCGTAGGTACTCGGCAAAGCGGTCTCCCAATCTACGTCGGGTCTCACCGATATACAGGAGGCCACACCGGAGAACCGGACACAGTATATGACCCCAAAAGACACGCGGGTGAAGTGTCGCCTCGCCTGGAAGGACTGTTTGGGGCCTTGAATGGTAGTGAGAGGGGAGGTGTAGGGGCAGGTGTGGCACTTGTACTGGACACAGTATATGACCCCAAGAGACTCTCCGAGTGTGCGACAAACTGACGGGACAAGGCATCTGGTTTCTGTTTTTTTTAAACTCCGGTGGTAAATCAGAATGAAATTAAAGCGGTTAGAGAACAAGGACTACCTGGCCCGTCTGGAATTCAGTCTGTTAGCCTCCTGAATATAAGCCAGGTTCTTGTGGTCTGTCCAATCGGCAAAAGGGTTCTTGGCCCCTTATCCCCTAACCCCAACCCTCCAAAGCTGGCTCAACCGCAGGATCGTCCCGATTCCTAACGTCATAGTTGCTCTCTGCTGTGGATAGTCACCCGGAGCAGACTGCACACGGGTGCAGGTTACTGTCCGAAGGAGACAACACTGCACCCATTCCGATGTCTGAGGCGCCCACCTGCACGGTGAAGGGAAAGTCCGGGTTAGGAGAAACCAAGACGGGAGCTGGTGTGAACCGCTGTTTAAGCTCTGCAAGCGCAGCCTCGGCTTCGGTAATCCAGACAAAGGAGCTCGTGGAGATGGTGAAACGGTTGTCGCGTGAAATTGGGACTTCTCCAGCTTGACAAAAAGTCCATGGCCCAGAAGCCTCTTTAAAATGTCCCTGACGAGGGCGACATGCTCCTCCATAGACTTCGAGAAGATTCGGATATCATCCAGGTAGATGAAGGAGTACTTGAGGAGAGCATCCCGGAGTACGTCGTTAATAAAGGCCTGGAAGACTGCTGGGGCTTCACAAGACCGAAGGACATGACCAGGTACTCTCAGTGCCCCAGCAGTGTATTGAACGTGGTCTTCCTCTCATCGCCCTCCTTTAGGTGGATCAGATTGTATGCACTCCTCAGGTACGACTTTGTGATTGGGGTGACAGCAAGCCGCTCCTCTGGGGTTTACCTGCAGTCCAACGGCCAGAGGGAGTGGACAACCAAGATTTGGAACGAACCCCAAGACGCCTGGCCTCAGAGAGACCAAAGGAGTGATGCGACCATTTCATCTGGGCAGAGCTCGCCCACAACACCTTCCAGCATTCGCCGCGCGGGATGTCACCGTTCGAGTGTTTATCCTCTTTCTGGAACGGAGGCAGAGATTGGGGTTCCTGCGGCCCAAGATCTCGTCCAACACCACAAACTGAATTGGATTAGGGTAAGAGATTTTGCCGATCTCTACCCTCAGAAGGCAGAGACCAAGGCGAACCGAAGGAGAAGACGGGGACCCGCTTTGCAGCCTGGACAACAGGTCTGACTGTCCACTCATGATTTGCCTCTCCGGTGGAGTCTAGAAAGTTGGCCCCTAAGTTCGTTGGACCATTCAAAGTCCTGAGGGAAGCAAACCCGGTGGCTTACACCTTGCAGCTCCCCAAGACCCGAAAGATCAATCGCACCTTCCAAATCTTTAAATTAAAAACTGTCAGCACCCACCCTAAGCACCACCACCATCAGCCCCACCATCACCCAGGTTTATCGATGGAGAAACAGGTCTTCATGGTGAGAAGGCTTTTGGACTCACGGTTCGGGGATATCTCGTGGACTGGGAGGGATTCGGTTCCGAGGAGAGTTGCTGGGGACTACCATCATCATCTCTCCGAGCAGCCAGGGCCGTCAGGAGTTGGCCGAAGGGGCAGGGCTCCGGTTACGAACCGTGCCAGCTTCCGAGGTAAGACGCTCTAACTCTCCGGAGTATGGATAGCTGGCGCGACCGCTTTAAGGGGTCAGGACCGTCCCGCTAAACGGCAGTCATGTTTTGGGCGCCAAGAATTGAGTATTTAGAGAGCACCTGGGCGGAGCTTCAGTGTTCAATCGTAAGCCCGAACCATTGTGTTCAGTTCGGGATCCTAGACTCGGATACTCCAGCATTTAGGTCCAAACCATCCTCATCAAGGCCTCCCATCACAAACGGTGCACAGATCGTAGTGCAAGTAGAGCAGGAAGAAATACTTAAGTAACAGTAAGGGAATAACTGAGAGATGGAATGAAGAGTCCGAGAATGCGGCAGCACATTGCTGAAAGGGGTGTTAAAGAGCTGATATGCTTATTAATATACAGTGATATATGTACGTACGTGCATGATCAGCTCTGCCTGAGATGATCATGCTGGAGGAACTCAGCAGGCCAAGCAGCATCTACGGGAAAGAGTAAAGAGTCTCTGGAAATGAGGAATGTTTAGATGTGTCATGGTCCGGTCCGTGAAGTCCGCATTCCGGTTCACTGTCCGGTCCGTGGACCCAGGACTCCAGGTCTTCCGGCTGTCCCTTGTTTTGATTGAGTTAAGCATAGGCACCTGATTCCCATCTTGGAGCTTGGAATATAAGTAGCCTTGGGGTTGAGTATAAGCAGCTGGTTTGTCTTGTCAGTTCCCCTTGGAACAACCTGATGATGGAAGGATAGTGAAACCATTTGTGATCTCTAGGCCTGGTTGGAGAACCACCGCTTCATAGATCCTTGTTGCCACTCGTTGGAGTAGTCATTGTGGTATGGATTCAGCCATTTCTGTAGCCAGCCAAGGTTGCTGGCTGCCCTGAGACTCGGAGCTACCCTGGACTGAGCTCCTTTCCTGTCCCTTGCCTCTGTTGGGTAAGCAGGCTGTTTGCTGTTATCCTGTGGTTGGGTCTGTCCCTCCCTGTCCTTGCCTTTGTGGGGTGAAGTTCTGCGTCCTGCCCAGGAGTAGCTCCAAGAACCCAAGCCAAGCTCTGAGAACTGAAGCCTCAAAGACCCCAGACTCCATGCCTCAGGACCAAGACCCCAGCCTGCAGCCCCAAGCCTCTAGACCCCAGCCCTATCCTGTCTTGTAGTCATGCCATGTCCTTGCCTGGTTCTGGGGTCCAAGCCTGAAGCAAGACTCAGGTTCTGGGTCCTTGTCCAGTCTCTGGCTCGGAGCCCAAGCCCAGGCTCCTAGTGCATAGTTCCTTGTCCAGGTTCCTTATCGTGTCCATGTCCTAGCCCAAGTCTGCATTCTTGTCCCTGCTCTGTGTCTGTATCCTGTCACGTCCCTACTCTAGTCAAATCCTGTCCTTGTACTTCAGTGTCTGTGTCTCAGATCTGGGTCTGTTACCAGCACCCCATTGTGGCAGAACGAACCAGCCATCCATGGACCCAGTGACACAGACACTGGAGATGAACTCTCACCATCCAGAATTCTCTAGTGTTGAAACCTTCCCTTCCCCCAACCCCCTCCCCCTGCTCAAGTTGTCCATAGTCCTGGAGAGCCTCTTCGGTCACCCGGAGGCTCCCATAGAAGTGTGTGGGGGGGGGGGGGAGGGTGGTACTGTCATGGTCCGGTCCATGAGGTCTGCATTCCGGTTCACGGTCCGGTCCATGGACTCAGGACTCCAGGTCTTCCAGCTGTCCCTTGTTTTGATTGAGTTAATCATAAGCACCTGATTCCCATCTTGGAGCTTGGAATATAAGTAGCCTTGGGGTTGAGTGTGAACAGTTGGTTTGTCTTGTCAGTCCCCCTTGGAGCAACCTGCTGATGGAAGGATAGTGAAACCATTCGTGATCTCTAGGCTTGGTTGGAGGACCACTGCTTCATGGAGCCTTGTTGCCACTCGTTGGAGTAGTCATCATGGTATAGATTTGGCCATTTCTATAGCCAGCCAAGGTTGCTGGCTGCCCCGAGACTCAGAGCCATCCTGGATTGAGCTCCTTTCCTGTCCCTTGCCTCCGTCGGGAAAGCCAGGCCGATTGCCATTACCCTGCAGTTAGTTCTATCCCTTCCCGTCCCTTGTCTCTGTCGGGTAAGTAGGCCGTTTGCTGTTGCCCTGCGGTTGGGTCCGTCACTCCCTGTCCTTGCCTCTGTGGGGTGAAGTTCCGCATCCTGCCCAGGAGTAGCTCCAAGATCCCAAGCCAAGCCTCGAAGACCCCAGGCCAAGTCCCAAATCCCTGGCCAAGCCCCAAGAACCCCAGCCTCCATGCCTCAAGGCCAAGACCCCAGCCTGCAGGCCCAAGCCTCTAGACCCCAGCCACATCCTGTCCCGTAGTCTCATTATGTCATGTCATGTCCTTGCCTGGTTCTGGGGCCCGAGCCCGAGGCAAGACCCAGGTTCTGGGTCCTTGTCCAGTCTCTGGCTCAGAGCCCAAGCTCCAGTGCATAGTTCCTTGTCCGGGTTCCCTGTCTTGTCCATGCCCTAGCCCAAGTCTGCATTCTTGTCCCTGCTCTTTGTCTGTATCCTGTCACGTCCCTACTCTAGTCAAGTCCTGTTCCTTGTACTTCAGTGTCTGTGTCTCGCATTTGGGTCCGTTCCCAGCACCCCCTTGTGACGAGATGTACAACGCTGAAAGCAGTCTGAACTCAGCCTCCAGCCAAGGGTTAATCAAATATTTAAGGACTAATATCACCAGCTGAACATGTGGATACACACAGCAAGCCTCCTTCACCAAAGGACATATGAATCTGATGACTTGTCATTGGCAATTTTATTCTGGTGTCATCAGTAAAATGTCCAGATCTACCAAATACATGGTTACAGACACCATCTAGTCCACCCATTTAAATTACTTTTTCCTTTGGTGGCAAGGGAGAAGGGTGCTTGGTGGATCAACATTAGGTGGCAGTAATGCACCTTATAAATTGGAGTGTGGAACAAAGAGAGAGGAAGTATGCTCACTAAATTCCTCCCCAAGAATAATATCAAAAAACCTAATGCTTTTCATAAAGCCAAACATGCACTTGTATACATTATGATGGCAGTGATATCCCAACAAACATTGCATGTTAAACTGTGTCCGTCTCAAAGGTGTCAATTTAGCAATTAGATGTTTCCTTTGCACCTCATGGGAACTGCACTCATCAATACACTGTATGCTGCACCATTTCTTGACAAGTGCCCATGTCATGCTTATAAATTCTGAACAAGAAATTATTAAACCTGCTATGTCCAAAATGTAAATAAGTACAACTTCTTCCCTCTTTTATACCCATCTTCCAGCTAGGTTCCTACCATTCACTGAATTTTATATAAATGCCGTCCTTTCTTCTGCTTGTACCAACTTCATTGCCACGGTGTTCGAACGGCCTTTTTAAATTACGGCTTTCACCTCCCCATATGCAAAGGCACCACCACATTTATACCCTCATTTTTAAGTGATTGCTTGGCTAGTTTATCTGCCACCTCATTTCCTTCAACACCAACATGGGTAGGAGCCTATAAAAACTGGATACGCGAGCCCAAACCCTGTAGCCTCAACAAATGTTGTCCAATCTTCAGAAGAATGTCCAACCGACAATTTGAAACTTTAGAACGTGAACAGAAACACCTGAACGACAACTCTCTCTCTCTCTCTCCGTCTTGTTTTACGGCAGTTGGCACCCAGCTTAATGGTGCATTACCACCACCTTCTGCTCCGGAGTGTGCAATACACTTACATTCTAAATCCCTTCACCCAATCGCATGCCCACACATACCCTAACCTACACTTTATCCTCCCATCTTTGGCCATCCTAGTACCCTATTCCTGTTTATCTATCATATCCTATAAAAAACCCCTGTACCCCTTAAGAAAGCTAAAAATACCCTAACCTGTGCTCTGTCACCCACGCCCAACAACCCTTTTAATGTGAATTCCTGCACCTGCAATTCCCTTAGTTTAATTTTCATCATCTCTCTCTGTATCCCATACTTCCTGCAACACAGAACTACATGTTCTACTGACTCCTCTTCCTGACATTCCTCACACAATCCTGTCTGGTGTTTCCCTATCATTTTCAATGTTTTGTTTAATGCACAGTGCCCCAGCCTTAACCTAGTCCACACAGTTTCCTCTCTTCTGTATCCACTACCTACCCTAGTACCTGCAACACTCTTTTGTATTTGATATAAATGCCTCCCTTTCTCCTTCCTGTCCCATCTTTCTTGCCACATTTGGTTGATTTTTTCCCAGATTACGCACTTAACCTTTGCTTTACTGATACTAATTTACATTTCTATATTTTCTTTCTTTAACGCCCTCTTTGCCAACTCATCCACCCTCTCATTCCCCTTCACCCATACATGTGCTGGAACCCATAGAAATTTTACCTGACCTCCCTGATTTGCAATTCTTGTGACTAACTGAAGGACTTCATAAAGTACATCTTGCCGACTGTTTGAGTGAAAAGACCTTAAACTTGCTAGAACGGAGGATGAATCAGAGCATATCAACACTTTGACTTGTCTAGCTTTCTCCATCCATTGCAATGCAACCAACACTGCCAGCATCTCCACTGTAAACACCCCTAACTTATTAGATGTTCTTCTGCTAATTCCAATTTCTTTGCTGGTATAGCCACCCCAAACCCTGTCATTCCTGTTTCAGATTCCTTAGCACCATCCGTATAAATCTGAGTATAATCACTATACTTTTCCATCACATGACAGTTAAATGCACTTACCAAATCAGCTTTATATTTTCCTTTCCTTTTTACCTCTAACAAATGCCAGTCTATGTCAGGCCATACAAGCTTCCATGGAGCTACAACCAGGTAAACTACTGAAGGACTTATCCTTAGATCAAACACTCCATATTCTTTAGCAATACCATTCCCTACCCAACTAAAGTTATCCCTCTGAAACTTCCCATTTTCCCAGCACTCCTGCAACACTCCTTTTGCAGGATGAGAATCATTGTGCCCCTGCAAATTAGCCCAGTAGTTTGCCATCAATTGCAAACTTCTTAGTTCCAAAGGTATTACTCCCACTTCTACCTGTAGGGCTGATACTGGTGATGTTTTAAAAGCCCCACTGCACACTCTCAAAGCCTGAGCCTGAATTTCATCCAGTTTCCTTATAAGAAACCTAGCTGCTGATCCATATGCTGTATTTCCATAGTCCAACACAGATCTTACTGAAGCCACATACTTTCTCTTCAACGCTGAACAACTTGCTTCCCATTCCCTACCAGTCAAACATCTCATCACATTTATTACTTTTTTACATTTCTTCTCAACTTTCCTGATATGGTCTCCCCATGTTAATCGTGAATCAAATATAACTCTCAGAAATTTAAATGATCCAACCCTTTCTAATTCAATCCCATACATCCTTAACTTTTTCCCTACCTCAATTCTTTTCCTGGTGAAAAATACAGTTTGAGTTTTTTCTACTGAAAATCTATATCCCCAATCATAACCCCACTCCACCACTTCATCAATTGCTCCTTGTAGTTTCCTGATCATATGCTCCATGTTCCTGCCTCTTTTCCACAAGGCCCCATCATCTGCAGACAGTGACCTACCTATATCCACTGGTACCTTTGTGAAAGCATAAGCATCATTGATCATAATGATGAAAAGTAACGGGCTAATCACACTACCTTGAGGTGTGCCATTTCCCACTACGTACTGTTTTGATAATTCTGATCCAATTCAAACTTGAATTTTTCTACCAAACAAAATATCTTTAATCCAATTAAAAACTCTCCCACCAACCCTCATCTTGTGCAGTTTAATTAATAATCTTTCCTTCCACATCATATCATAGGTTTTTCAATGTCAAAAAACGCTGCAACTACTGATTCTTTATTTGCCTGGGCAAATGATCCATTTACATTGGCAGAAATGGTGAGAGTAATAACGAGGTCGAGACCAACCTCCCCAGGGAAAGATCTGATATGCTATATTATGCTAAAAAATCTAGGAGAAGGAGCGCTCTTGAAGTTGCTGCATTTTTATAACAGAGTTTGGAAGGAGGGAAGATTACCAAGTGCATGGAAAGAAGCAGTAGTAATTCCAATAAGGAAACCTGGCAAGGATCCATCAAAACCCACTAGCTACAGACCAATAGCATTAACATCAAACACATGCAAGATAATGGAAAGGATGATAACAGAAAGGTTATCGTATGAGCTTGAGAAGAGGAGAATGCTGGCAAGTTATCAGAGTGGTTTTAGGAAGGGAAGGAATTCCATGGACTCGGTGATAAGGTTAGAGACTGAAATAAGGTATGTGTGTGTAGATATATATATTATCATCTGTTTAACACACCTAGGTGTTGATTCATTGCTCTTTCCTTTCTCCTTCTCCCTTCTTCAGACAAATTTTCTGAACTGTGTATCTGTACAAACAACTTGGCCATGATCTCAGCCTTATCCCTACTGGAGACTGCTGTATCCTCCTCTGATATCATTACTGGATAATTCCCATTCCCTTCTATTGTCATGGTCCGGTCCGTGGATCCGTGTTCTGGTTCACAGTCTAGTCCGTGGTTCCTTGTTCCGGGGTTTCTGGTTTTCACCAGTTCCTGTTGTGGGCACATGATTCTCGTTTTGGGGCTGAGACATAAATACTTTGCAAACCAGGGATTCCCTGCTGGACTGTCCTGTTCCCCTCCCTGTCTCTTCCCCCCTTGTCTGACCCTCTGCCTGGATAGCTTGCCTGCGTCACTGTTGAGTCCAATCGCCAATGCAGAGATGGAACTGTCTGTCATTCTTCGGTGTTTGCCTCTTCTTGTCCTCGCCTGCGTGGGGTAAGTCAGGCCATTCTGCCATTGCCCCGCAAGGGGATCTGTCTTGTGCTCGCCTCTGTGGGGTAAGTCAGGCCATTCTGCCATTGCCCTGCGGGGGGACCTGTCTTGTCTTTGCCTCTGTTGGGATGTTCTGCTGTTACCCGACGGATGGTCCTGTCCCACCTTGGTGTGGAGATGAAGTTGAGTCCCGGCTTGTCTAAGTATAAGTCCCGGCTCTAAGTTGATGTACAATTCCCAGTCTGTCTCTGAGCTCCAGCCTCCAAGTTGTCAGCCTCCGTATTCCAAGCCTCCGGACCCCAAGCCCGTCTCCAAGCCTCAGGCCTCTGGACCCCAAGCCCTTCTCCAAGCCTCAGGCCTCAAGACCCCCAGCCTCTCGTCCTGCAGTCATGTCATGTCCTTGCCTGGTTCTGGGGCCCGAGCCCGAGGCAAGACCCAGGTTCTGGGTCCTTGTCCAGTCTCTGGCTCGGGGTCCAAGACTAAGTCTGCGTTCTTGTCCCTTCTCCTTGTCTGTATCCTGTCACGTCCCTACTCTAGTCAAGTCCTGTTCCTTGTACTTCAGTGTCTGTGTCTTGCATTTGGGTCGGTTCCCAATGCCTCCCAATGTAACATCTATCTCCCCCCATCCTCTTAATCATTCCCCATCCCTCTCCCACAGGTGTTGTTCTTCCTATTTTGTTGCAAAAACTCCTCCAACTTGCCCTTTTAGCTTGACGTATAGTTCTTCTCACCACTGCCTGTGCTTTCTTATATTGAACCAAATGCTGCATACTATAGGTTCTTTTAACTAGCCTGAATGCTCTATTTCTGTCTTTTACAGCCTGACAACATTCCTCTGTCCACCATGGTACCAGTTTTCTATTCATCCTATTTTTACTCCTGGGTATAGATCCTTCTGCTGCCATAATAATTGCTGAAGTCACCTGACTGTTTAATTCATCTATATTTCCAGAAATGTCAATCTTTGTCAATGCTTCTTCACTCAACTTCTGGAACTTACCACAATCTGCTTTTCCAAACACCCACCTTGGGATTCCACCACCTGGTCTTACTTCAACTCTTTCACCCACTGAACACAAAACTAGGTAGTGATCACTGCCTACTGTTGAAGCAGTCCAAACTCCTCAGTTACTAATGCCAGCCAAGGTATTAGACACTCATGTAATATCTAACACTGAGTCAGTTCCTGTTATTATGTCTATCCTTATTCCTCTACCATCATTCACACACACCGGAGGACCGCCCCTGTCTGCCAATGGAGTAGCAGTATTTTTCTGCTGCTCTTAGTTTTCTTTCTTTCCCCCAGTTTAAGCTTTGAATTTAATTTTTACTTGTTGATTCTTGAGGGCGATCAATATGTCTATGTCTACAAGAAGCGGGAAGAATTTACCTGAACCTAGTGATAAAGGTAATGGGAAAGAAAAGGTGTAAAAGGAAAGATCTGACGAAATGCCATCGTGGGCTGAAGATATCGTTCGGACACTGAATTCAATTAAGGATCAGAATGGATCAATTAAAGACCAACTGGAAAAGAATAGTAATGAAATGAAGTCATTTCTGGGAAAACTTAAAGACCTGAAAACTCAAGTTATTACACATGAAGAGGAATTGAAGATAACTAAGCAAAAGTTGTCTGAAGCTACAACTCGTTTGGAAAGATATCAAAATAAGATTATAGACCTGGAACCTAGGTCTCGACGAAGGAATATAAGAATTATTGGGCTGCAGGAAGGAACTGAAGATGGAGATCTAACGGCTTACTTTGGTAAGTTTTTCCACACTTTATTTCCTACCATTCTATCAAAGCCGCCTGCTATAGAAAGGACACACAGGGCGTTTATCTCAAAATTGAAGGGCTCCAGTAAACCAAGATCTGTTCTGGTTTGCTTTCATCACTTTAAAATTAAAGATCAAATAATGCGACAGGCAAGAAAACAGTTTTTAGATTTATGGAATCGGAGCTCCGCTTCTACGAAGACTATCCAAGAGAGATAATGGAACAAAGATCAAAATTTGCCCTGGTAATGAAACAAGCATATGATAAGAATCTTTTCCCGTCTTTGAGGTACCCGACAAGAATTAAAATTTTCCCTGCTAATTCTCCTCCTCGTACTTTTTTTGATCCAAAAGCTGCCCTGGATTTTGTTCAGGCTTTGCCTGCTGCTGTCACCGACGCCGCTGTTGAATGATCCATCTGAAAGGCTGTTTGGCTATTTCTATATTATTCGCATTATGGGAAGAAGATTTATGAAGGTCACTTGTATATTTCATCGAGAGACTAATTAAAGAACATGGAGAGTTGTTCTTTATTGCATGTTATTGGTTTTCCTTTGGAAAGATTTATGGTTTAAGTGTCTCTGCTCAAATGATCTCTGGACATTTTATGACTGAGGGAAGAAGATAAGGCGATTTGTTCCTTTAATTTAATGGTAGCTAATTGGTAGTTTTTCCTACTAATAGGGCTTTTTATATATTTTTTTGTTTTATTATAACATTTTATAATTGAATTTAAAGCTTTTTTAGGGAATTAATATTAAACTTAAACATGGCGCTGGTTTTTCTCTCTCTACTTTTTTACTAACTGGGGGGAGGGAAAGAAAACACAGACAGAGCAGTCAGCAGCTTTGAATTCTATCATAGATCGCTTGCCTTTTTCGGGTTTCCGGGTGTGGGTGGGTGGGTTTAGAGTTAGTTTTTTCCCATTGGGTGGTTCTGGAGCATGCGTGTTTTCTATTTGGTTGTATTCTTCATCGCCGCCATCTTTGATCATCCTGTATTGGTATGTGCTTTGTGCATGTATAAAGTAGAATGAAATTATAGTATGCTGTTCAAACGGATTAATATAATAAGTTGGAATGTACGTGGTTGGAATCATCCTATTAAATGAAAGAAGACTTGTAAAATATTAACCGATTCCAACCTGATATAATTTTTGCTCAAGAGACACATATCAGGGCGGGAGATCAAAATAGATTTTTTAGATGATGGAATGGTTTACAACTCCATTCTACTTCTCAGAGTAAAGCAAAAGGTGTGTCTATTTTCATTAAACCTAATATATTTATTCAAGAGGATATTGAATCAGATTCTTATGGTAGATTTTTAATTGTTAAAGGAACAATCTGTAACAGAAAAGTTATTTTGGTTAATTTGTATGGTCCTAAGTTAGATGATCCTTTTTTTAAAAAGGTATTCGCTTTACTGCCTGACTTAAATGAATATATGCTCATAATGGTTGAGGATTTTAATTGCTGTTTAAATCCTATGATTGATAAGAGCTCAACCAATCAGCGACTTCCAAATCGATACGTGTCATTTATTAATTCCTTTTTGATTGATTTTGGGTTGATTGATTTGTGGAGGTATCTTCATCCAAACAATAGAGAATATTCTTTCTTCTCACACGTTTATAAAAAATATTCGAGGATCGATTATATTATAATCGATCCTCACTTCTTGCCTAGTGTTAAAACCTGTGAATATGACACTATTGCTATATCTGATCAGGCGCCTCTGAGTCTGTCTTTTGAATTTGATGATGTCATTCTTGCCCGCCCACCTTGGCGCATGTCTGCAAAACTCTGACTTTGTCAGTTTCATTGAAACCCAGATAAAAGAATTTTTTCTGTTTAATGATATGGGGGTATGTCTAAATTAGTTATATGGGATACATTTAAAGCATTTTTATGTGGTCAGATTATTTCTTATTCAGCTAAATTTAAAAAACAAACTAAAGCAGAATTAGATAGAATTTCAAAACAAATTAAAGATTTAGATAATATTTACGCAATTTCCCCCAATACTGATTTATTTAAACAAAGGGTGGAACTTCAATCACAATATAACCTGTTATTAACTCATCCCATTGAAGGTTATTTGCTTAAGTTAAAGAGCCAATTTTATATGTCTGGAGATAAAAATAATAAACTGCTTGCATCTCAATTCATACACACCAAATCCCTTTCTTCCATCAAATCTTCAATTACCTTTCCATTTGAAACCGTAATCGGATCCCCCCATATTGTGCTGTGAGCATTGAAATCTGCACACCACACTACTTTATGTCTGTTTTGTCCTTGTATCCTTAATAGGCTGTCCAAATCCAACCTCTTACATGGATTGTAGTAGTTAATTATAACCACTTCCTCCCCTCTCTCCCACAGTTCCACCACTATGTATTCCTGATCATCTCCTTTTTCCAGTACCCTATATGGTATACCTTGCTTGATTAACATAGCACAACCCCCTCCTCCCCCTAGATTTCTATCTTTCCTTATCATTGCATACCCATATACCACAAGGTCTAAAGCTGGTTTCAACCAAGTTTCCAGAATACACACTACATCTGGTTTTACAACTATTTCTTTTATAAAGTGCTTGAATTGCTGGCTATTGGCCAGTAAGCTCCTTGCATTCCATTGCAAAAGGATCACCATAATTAGTATTAACCAACTCATGACACTTCCTGGCTTGACTGATTAGTGAGGTTCTCCCTCACTTCCTCCCATGTCAGTGCTACTAACCCTAAATGGTTCACTGCTGCTTTGACCACCAGCTGAATTTTGTCACTTTTTGACTTTACCTCAGCCGTACTATTAATCACTCCTGCAATGAATGTTACTAGAGCCTATTTGTCTACATAAATCCTGTCATTTGGTCTTTGCTGCACCTCTCGTATCCCTATTGCTCCCTGTTCATTAGGAGCATTATTCTGTTCTCTCGACATTCTTACAGCTTCTGTATAAGTGATCTTTCTTTTCACTCTTATTTCTTGAATTTTATTCTCCCGTCTCATAACCTCACACCCACTATATGCCACAGTATGAGTTCCTCCACAACTGCAGCATTTTGGTTGCACTCTGTTCCGCACTTTCCATATTCATGATCACCCCCACATCTAGCACATCTCCTCTGCCTTTTACAGTTTTTAGCTATGTGTCCAAACCTTTGACAATTATAGCACCTCAATGGCTTTGGCACATACACCCTTACTGGGTAACTCATGAAACCCAGGAACACCTTCCTTGGCACTCTTTCTTCTTCAATTCAATCAATATTGTTTCATTTTACTTTTTCACTCCCTCCTTTGTTGTTTTCAGTCTTTGAACATTCATTACTTTTCCTCCTTTGATATTCCTCTTTAATTCC
This sequence comes from Mobula birostris, assembly GCF_030028105.1. NCBI lineage: Eukaryota > Metazoa > Chordata > Chondrichthyes > Myliobatiformes > Myliobatidae > Mobula > Mobula birostris. The sequence goes on along the minus strand of NC_092387.1, from coordinate 15,328,549 downwards.
TCCATATTTATACTCATTGGTACCTCCGTGATCACTGCTTTATATCCACCGCCATTTTGTGCTCCCACCCTCCCTGTGTATTCCACCTTGCATTTTCCTATCTCTTCTAGCTTGATTGCTTTCTCAAGTTGTTCCTTATTCGCACATCTTACCAATAGTTTGCCATCATTAAGGACTTTTGCAAATACTACTTCCCCTATCTTATTTGCCAGAGTTGTTGTTAGCACAAACGGGTTAATTTTCTTCATGTGTCCCTGAACCTTCTCATTAAACCTAATTATGACAACACCTTCTCTCTGAACTTGTTCATCTTCCTCACTTTCAGAGCTCTCTCCACTGTCATTTCTTATTCTTTTATTCCCTTTGTCTCAGTTTTCATTCATCTGTCCCCTCACTATATCCTCATTCCCTTTATTTCTCCCTTCACAATAATCCATTTCTCCCCAGCTGCCTGCCTCTGCTCCTGAATTCCTATCCCCCCCACCACCTTGTCCGCCATTTCCAGACCCACATAATCCTCTTCGAGCGATTCCCGCTCCTTCCCCGCTCTCTTTCCCTCAACAAGTTCCAAACCACATTCACGCAAGCGCCCACTCCGAAATCAGCCAACCCAGCCAGCCGCCACTTCAGCCCACCCACCAGCCCGCCTTGAACGACAACTGAACCTCTTGACCATATTTGCATGCTTTAATGCATTGAGTTATTGCACCTGGTTGATTGATTACATATTGGCATTAAAGGGTGGGTGAACAGTTGTCCCTAATAACATGGTTGTTTGTCAGTCTTCGTCTGCTTATCTACAGTCAGTGACCAAAATGCTAAAAAAGACATTTCATTCAGAACTGTGCATTTTATTCAGAGCTATTGTATGGTGAATATCATGTCTTTAACCAGATGAGATCCAGACTGCAATTCAGGGAGCTGCTCTTTGGCCATTGGGACAGGTAGTTGAGAAATATCTGGGTAATGATTTTCCTTCTGGTAGACAGTAAGGTCAATACGAATGGATTTGTCTCCTTCCTTGAAATAGTCACCATGACAGCATCTCTGGCGTCCCTGGCTTGTCTCTCTCTCCAAGATGAGGTTGTGAACTGAGGTTCTGGCAAGGACCTTGTTTGCCCTCAAGACCTTTCTGTTCCTTAGTTGACATGTGTCCCTGCAACTTCTTGTTGGTTTGAGGTGACTGCAGACTAGATAGGTGGGGGAATCAGGGCCAGTACACCAAAGGGTCTGTCTAGTTTTACGTCCTTGCCCTCCTCCATTCTCCGCACTTGGTGTGTGTGCTTTACAGTTCTCGGCCATGGTGAAGCTAAAAGCAGGGAGCAAGGCCTCTCGCACACTCTCCACCCACCAGCTGTGGGCAGGCGTTTTGCAGGACCTTGGTCTGTAAGTGACATGCTTGCTTTCATTTGTTGGGGCATTTAATTTAGGAGTCAGTAAGTTATATTGCAGTTGCATAAAAGTTTGGTCAAGTTACACACGGAGTATTGTGTGCAATTCTGGTCACTTCGTGTGGAAGCTTTGGAGAGGGTGCAGAAGAAGCATACAAAGGTCCCTTTCCCAGTCACTTCCACAACTCCGGGATTCTCTCTCTCTGCCGCCCGCAATTGACCTGCCCGCTACTTTATCCTGTGTCAGATCCACGCTTTCAATCGCTGGTTCTTCGACTTTCTCACGTCCTGCAAGGATCAGAAGATCGCCTGTCTACAGACCTCAGAACCTGCCGTCTCCAACGCCAGCAGGCACGGGCGTCTCCAGACCGCGACCCCGGCTGCCACCGACTCCAGCCATGACCGACAACACCGCCAGGCTGTGTCCTCACGCGCTGCCGCTGGAGCCCGTCTCCCCTCTTCCACTTCCGCCTCCACCACTCCGTAATCCCGTGTCTCTCAGGTCCCACTGCCATCGCTTGGGCCCTCGGAGACTCCATCTTCCTCTCACCCCACTTTCCCTGAACTCCCCAACCCTCCCCTGTCCTCTGATACTACCAAACCTCTTCCCCCCTCCGATCCCAGCTCTCATTTATGCCAGTTTTCACCACTCCCTCTGACCTTCCCCTCTATGGGGTAGGACATTCTGTCCTCAGTAAGGGCCTCACCTTTGTTCCCCTGTGTCCACACCTCAGCGAGTTCCGTGGCCACCGTGACGCTGAGTTTTTCTTCCGTCACCTCGATCTCTGTGCCTACTTCTCTGGCAAGGTCTCTCCAACCCGCACCGATGACCTTTTCTGACATCCCCCTCCCCTTTCTCGATCTCTCTGGAGACAGCTTATCTACTAGTGCCTATTGAAAACCCACTGACTCTCACAGCTACTTGGATAATACCTTTCCACCCTGTTACTTGTAAAGATGCCATCCCCTTCCCGCAGTTCCTCCACTGCATCTCCTCTCAGGATGAGGCTTTTCATTCCAGGATGAAGGATATATCCTCCTTCTTCAAAGAAAGGGGCTTCCCTTCCTCCACCATCAACGCTGCCCTCAACCACATCTCTTCCATTTCACACACGCCTGTTTTCACCCCATCGTCCCACCACCCCACCAGGCATAGGGTTCTTCTTGTCCTCATCTACCACCCCACCAGCCTCCGCGTCCAGCACATAATTCTGCCATCTCTAATGGGATCCAGCCACCAAGCACATCTCCCCCGCCTTTTGTGTTCCACAGGGATCGCTCCCTACACGACCCTCTTGTCCATTCATCCCTCCCCACTGATCTCCCTCCTGGCACTTATCCTTGCAAGTCGAACAAGTGCTACACTTGTCCCTACCCTTCCTCCCTCACTACCATTCAGGGCCCCAAACAGTCCTTCTAGATGAGATGGCACTTCACCTGTGAGTCTGTTGGGGTCATCTATTGTATCCAGTGCTCCCCATGTGGCCTCTTGTATATCGGTACTTCTTGATGTAGATTGGGAGACCACTTTGCTGAGTATTGACTCTACATCCATCAGAAAAACCAGGATCTCCCAGTGGCCACCCAATTTAATTCCACTTCCCATTCCCATTTCAACATGTCCAGCCATGGCCTCCTCTACTGTCACAATGAGGCCACACTCAGGTTAGAAGAGCAACATCTTATATTCCGTCTGGGTAACCTCCAATCTGATGGCATAAACACTGATTTCTCAAACTTCTGGTAATGCCCCCCCCCCACTTCACTATTTTCCATCCCATTTTCCCTTTTTCACCATATCTCCTTGCCTGCCCATCGCCTCCCTCTGGTGCTCCTCCCCCTTTTTCTTTCTTCCATGGCCTTCTATCCTCTCTTATTAGATTGCCCCTTCTCCAGCCCTGTATCTCTTTCACCAATCAACTTCGCAGCTCTTTACCTCAGCCCCCACCTTCCCAGTTTCACCTTTCACCTTGTGTTTCTCCGTCCCTTCCCCCCCACCTTCCAACTCTGACTCCTCATCCCTTTTTCTCCAGTCCTGACGAAGGGTCTCGGCCCAAAACAGTGACTGTACTCTTTTTCATAGATGCTGCCTGGCCTGCTGAGTTCCTCCAGCATTTTGTGTGTAAGGGGGTTTCGATTTTTATGTTACTGCGGAGGACAATTAAAATGGCGTTTTTGTTATGTTAATCTGGGGAATGCGGCTTTGTTGTGCTTTAACGCTGAGAAAGTTTGCGCTAGCAGCTTATTGTGATTTAGAGGGTGATAAGAGAGTGCTATTAACCAATTGGGATAGTTGTTATGGTTTTGGTGTATTTGAAGATACTGTATGCGCCGGGTTTTGGGGCAGAAGGCGGGAGAGCGAGACAGAGGATGGACCAGGTGCTGTGATGTCCGCTAATGGGGTCGGACCCCGAGCGGGACGTTCGGCGAGGAGAGGGAGACGGACTCGTGTGGAGCGTCTGGTCGACCACCGTTGTTGGTCCCAGGCGGCCGGTCGAGGTGGTCCGAGGGGGTCGCAGGGTGAAGAAGAAGGTCCTTGAGCTCCAACGGTTTTTGTGCACGAAGAGATTGAACTTTGATAAGTGTGGCGCCTTTTATTTTCCTTTTATATTTTATTCTCTTTTAATTATATAGTTCCAGTAATATCTATAATCTGTAAATCATTTAATTACATCTGGTGTAATGTCTGTTATTTAGGCGGGGTGGGGTACCTCACACAGCATCCACACAAACGAATTACCCAGTTTGGCGGGGCCGAGGCTGTTTCCCTAGACGACAGCGAGCCGAGCGACCCTGAGGGTGGCCAGGGGGGCTACATGTGTGTGATACAAAGGATGCTGCCTGGATTACGCCACTGGCTATCTGACGGTCCTTGGCCATCTTCTCTATTGTGTGGTTCAGGATCCTCACTTCTGCCTCCTTGGTACAATGCCAAGTTGTCTTTGGTCTCTTGCATTTCCTCCACCCTTCAGGGGTCCAATGAAGTGTTGTCTTGCTGATGGATTTGGCCTCTCTTCTCATCACATGTCCAATCCATGTCCAATGTTTCCTCATGATGATTGTGGCCATGTCCTCTTGGTGACACTGAAGGAGTAGGGTGTGGTTGAAGATCTTTCTTGGCCAGAAAATACAACAGATCTTCCAGAGGCTCATGGTGTGGAATGACAACACCTTGGCCAAGTCATTCTCTATCATGTTCCAGAATTCTGATCCGTACAAGTCTGTGGACAGAACACAGATCTGGTACAGCTTCACCTTGGTGTGGACGCTATACTTGGTTGATCCCCGTATGTTGCTCATTGATCTGAAGAAGTTTCTAACTTAGAGTCTGCACTTCACGTCATCCTTGGTCCCACCATTCCACTGAATGATGCTGCCTGGATTGGTGAATCTGCCAGTGCCGGGTAAGTCGATGCTGTATGCCTTGATGGGAGGAGGAGATTCTACTTTGAGGGCCATGGCCTCTGTCTTTCTCTGACTGACTCCAAGTCCAACCTGTCCACTAAAGGTAGACAGGCACGGAGTTTTCTCTTGCATGTGCTGGTATGTACATGATAGTAATGTGAGATCATCCACAAAGTCATGGTCTTCTAAAGTAGAGAGTAGAGTCCACTTAATACGTCTCTGCTTATCATTCATTGTTTGCCTCATATCCCAGTCAATCACCAGGTTAAATAATATCGCCAACATCACACAGCATTGCCTAACTCCTGTCTTGACTTCAAAACTCAAATTGCAGCTCAACTGTGCAGGTGAAATTAGCATAGAAACTCTGGATACGCTGGAGAATTTTGGAAAGGATACAGCACGATCTGAGAATTCACCAGAGGCTCTCCCTGTGGATGCTATCGAAAGACTTTTCAAAGTCCACTAAATTCACATACAGTTGCCTCTGTCACTCTGCGCACTGTTCTATGATGTTACACAGCGTGAAGATCTGGTCAACACAGCCTCTGTCCCTCCTGAAGCCAGCTTGCTCTTTCCACAAACACACATCGACAGAATCCGCAATCCTTGGGCCAATGACTTTGGCGAGAATCTTGCTGGTCACTGACAAAAGTGTGATGCCACACCAGTTGTTTCAATCACCTGGCGCTCCTTTCTTAGGGATCCTTACAATGACTCCCTTTGTCCAGTTCTTGGGTACTTGTCCCCGTTCTCAGATTATAATAAACAGTGGTTACTAAAACTTTCGGGTCAGCTTTGAACAGTTCGGCATTCAAATTGTCATGTCCTGGAGCTTTACTGGTCTTTAATGATTTAATTGCAGTGACAATCTCTTCTTTCTTGGGTGGATCTGTATCGATGTCAAGGTCCTCTGCTGACTCTTGTATGTTAGGTTTTTCATCTGGTGGTGGTCTATTCAGTAGTTTGCTGAAATACTCTGTCAATTATGCTTCTTGCTCTTTCTCAGTTGTCAAAAGCAGACAATTTTTATCCCTCATGGGACCACTGGATCTGGCCTGGAAATTTCCGCATACCAAATTTGAAATCTTGTATATATTTTCCAGATCACATCGACTGGCTGCTGCTTCAGCGTCTTCCAAAAGGTTCACGATATAGATTGTTATCTTTTCTTACAAGTCATTTCACTTTTTGTTGGCTTCAGTTTCTGCTCGTTGAAGTTTCACCTGAACTCATGTTGACATTACATCTAAAAGTTTCTTCTAAGGCTGTCCATTCTCCTGCTGTATCCATATTTTGTTCTTTTCAGCTCTGTATCGTAGACAATCCCTGCTGCTCTTCTTGAAGACTAAGACAATCCACTCCCACATTGTGTTGACCTTGTCTGCAGACACATCCTCGTCAAGTCCTTGCAGGCCTGGAATTTGTTCTTAAGCTAAACAGTGAAGGCAGATCTCACACTGGTATCCTTCAGCTTCTCAACACCAAAATGACATTGTACCTGTGGTCTGGTCCCAGTGCCTCTCAGCGTGAGTTTCATCACTGCTACGACAAGGTAATGATCACTTCCTGTCACAACCAAGAGAAAATATGCCGATGCTGGAAATTGAAGCTGAGGGGAATGGAGTGTTGGAACTGAGTCCCCGGTGAACACAGAAGAGTGTAGCACAGGAAAAAGACTTTCAGCCCTCTGTCTCTATCAACTATTATGCCAGTCTAAACTGCACGCAGTCCATATCCATCTATTCCCTTCACAAACAAGAGAAAATCTGCAGATGCGGGAAATCCAAGCCACACACACACAAAATGCTGGAGGAACTCAGCAGGCCAGGCAGCATCATTGGAAAAGGGTAAACAGTCAATAAACAGTCAACGTTTTGGGCAGAGACCCTTCATTAGGACCGGAGAGAAAAGATGAGCAGTCAGAATAAGACAGTGAGAGCGGGGAGAAAAATACAAGGTAGTATATGACTGGCAAAACGGTGCGGGGGGGGGGGAGTAAAGAGCTTGGAAGTTGATTGGTGAAAGAAATAAAATGGCTGGAGAAGGGGGAATCTGATAGGAGAGGACAGAAGGCCATGGAAGAAAAGGAAGAGGGGAAAGCACTAGAGGGAGATCATGGGCGGGGAAGGAAATAATGCGAGAGAGGTGAAAGGGAATGGGGAATGGTAAAAGAGAGGGGGGTCGTTTTTCTGAAGTTTGAGGAATCTATGTTCATGCTATCAGGTTGGAGGCTACCCAGAAAGAATATAAGGTGTTGTTCTTCCACTTGAATGTGGCCTCATCATGGCAGTAGAGGAGGCCATGGACTGACATGTCAGAATGGGAATTGGAAGTGGAATTAAAATGTGTGGCCACTGGGAAATGCCGCTTTTTCTAGCAGATGGAGTGTAGGTGCTTGACCAAATGGTCTCCTAATCTAGTTTGGGTCTTACCGATATGCAGGAGGCCACACTGGCAGCATGGGATACTGATGACCCCAACAGGCTCACAGGTGAAGTGTCACCTCACCTGGAAGGACTGTTTGGGGCCCTGGATGCTAGTGAGGGAGGAGGTGTAGGGGCAGGTGTGACACTTGTTCCACTTGCGAGGGTAAGTGCCAAAAGGGAGATTAGTGGGGAGAGATAAATGGCCAAGGGAGTCGCGTAGGGAGCGATCCCTGTAGAAAGCGGGAATGGGGGGGGGGGGGGGAGATGTGCTTGGTGGTGGGATCGCGTTGGAGATGGCGGAAGTTACGGAGATTATGCACAGACACGGAGGCTGGTGGGGTTGTAAGTGAGGACAAGGCGAACCCTATCCCTGGTGGGGTGACAGGAGGTCGGGCTGAGGGCAGATGTGCGCGAAATGGAAGATCGCGTCCTGTACCTGCTCCACTAGTCACCTCTCCATCCTGCAAGAATCGTGTCCAACTGCCACTGGCCGTCAAATGGTCAAGCTGGTTCTTGTCGCGTCCGTTGGGTGAGCACGACGTCGGGTTGTGGACTTAACGGTAGGGAAAGTGAGTCGCTCACACGGCCAGATTGTTCACGGCACAGAATTCCACCATTCCTTCACCACTGTCCTTCATCGTTCCACGGGTCATTGAGGCACGCAATCCTCCGAACCATTCATTCCTGTAAATTTAATTTATCCATTACAAGTTAAACGTATAAAAACGTGGGTTTCTACGTCATCACGCAACCACGCCCCGTTTAAATTAAACATAAACTTAGATCCTGATTTCGGACTTCCGTGTCTTCCTTTGAATTAGTTTCGTGTTTTGAAGTTACCAAATGTAGCATTGGCGACAAGGTATTTTTTTTGAAATTGAACCGGAGATGGCTACCTACCCGTTCAAGCACAGCGAGATTTTTTGAAGAGCAAAACGAAATTGAGCACGGGCTGTTTCTTCGGAAGGGAGGACACGATCGAGTTTTTAAAACAAGGCAGAAAACGGAAGGATTCACGGGTTCATAAAGAGAAGGAAAGTTCATAACGAGTGAGTACCAGGTCATTATAATCATATAGAAAAAGCAGATTTGACTGGCTATACTGGGAAAAAAATGGCTCATTTGATCACACAAAAAATAACTGGAATATGGGTACTGAGCTAATTCAGCAGTATTTTAAAGCAATGAAATAGCCAATGAGAAACTAGTTCCAATTTTAAAGGCATTAAGGTTTGTTTCAAAGCTTGATTGCTCCAACCAAAGCAGTAGATGGCTGCAAAGGAGACACCAGGATGGTGTGTTGTCTCCCTGGTGCAAGATTCAGGATGTATCGGAGCGGCTGCAGGATGTTCTCACGGGGAAGAGCGAACAACCGGACGTAGTGGTGCATATTAGCACGAATGACATGTGCAGAGAAAGGGAAGAGGCCGAAAGCAGTGAGTATAGAGAGTTAGGAACGAGGACCTCCGAGGTGGTAATCTCCGGAATATTCCCGGTGCGAAAGGCGAGTGAGGTAGGAATGGAATGCTAGCACGGATGAATGAGGAGAGAGCGCTGGGGCCAGTGTAATAAATTCTTGGATCTTTGGAACCATTTCTGGGGAAGGGGCGGCCTATACAAGAGGGACGGGTTGCACGTGAACTGGAGAGGAACCAGTATCCTGGTTGGGAGGTTTGCTGATGGTAATCGTGAGGGTCTAAACTAGTTTTGCAGGGGTCTGGGAACCTGAACCCCAGGTCTATAAGGCAAGGTTCGGACCAGAACGTAGAGGCCAGATGACAGACCTTTCAGTGGGTAAGTAGTTAGGGAACAGAGACCAGAACTCCTTAGCTTTAAGGAGAGCTATAGATAAGGATAGTTTGAAATTGCAGGAGAATGTTAAATTGGGAGTGTGAGAAATTACCAGGTCATTTGGCAGGAACTAAGAAGAGTTACTTGGGAACACCCTCTCTCTAGCAAGTCCACATCAAATATTTGGAGGATTTTAAAAGATCAATTTCACAGAGGAGAGGAAAGGTATGTTCCTGTTAGAAGGAATGAGGGGGATGGAACAGTAAGAGAACCTTGGATGTCCAGCGAGGTGATGAATTTAGTCAAGAAGAAAAAGGGAAAGTATGTAAAGCTTCAGAAGTTATGATCAAATGAAGCACATGAGGATTATAAAGACACCAGAAGAGAACTCAGAAGGGAATTAAGAAAACCAGGAAGGGCTTTAAAAAGTCCTAGGCAAGTAGGATTAAGGTGAATCTCAAGGCATTCTGTACATCAAGAGCAAGAGGATAACTAGGAAGAGGGTGGGCCACTCAAACATAAAGGAGGGGAACATTTGCTTGGATGCAGAGAATGTGAGTGATGTCCTTAAATGAGTATTTTACTTCAATATTTACCAAGGAAAAGGATATGGAGGACCAGGGGGTCAGTGCCATGTGCATAAATATGTTAGGGTGTTTAGAGGTCTAGGAGGAGGAAGTGTTGGGCCTCCTAATGAGTATTAAAATGGGTAAGACCCAGAGCCTGGTAAGATTTACCTCAAGTTATTGAGGGAGACAAAAGATGAGGTTACTGGGGCATTGACTTCATGTCTTCTCTAGGTACAGCTGAGGTCATGAGAGACTGGTGAGTGGATAATGTTGTACCTCCATTTAAGAAGGGAACAAAAGAAAATCCTATAAACTATAGACCAATGAGTCTCACGTCAGTTGTGGAGAAATTGCTGGAGAAAATTCTTATGGATAGGATATATGAGCATTTAGCAACCCATAGCCTAATTAGGGAGAGCCAGCATAGCTTTATGAGGGTCAAATTATGTCTTCCCAACTTGATTTGAGTTCTTTGACAAGGTGATGAGAGGGTGATGAAGGTAGGGCAGTGGGTGTTGTCTACATGGATTTTAGTAAGGCATTTGACAGAGTCCCTCACGGGAGGCTAATCCAGAAAATTACGGTACATGGGGTCCGTGGTGAATTGGTTGTTTGGATTCAGAACTGGCTAGCACATAGAAGATAAAGGGGTAGTGATTGAAGGGACTTCTTCAAGATGGAGCTGCGTAATTACTGGTGTTCCACCAGGGATCTATGCTGGGAACTCTGCTGAATGTAATGTATATGAATGACCTGGATGAAAATGTAGATGGGTGGGTTAGTAAGCTTGCAGACGATACCAAGATTTGTGGAGTTGTAGATGGTGTAGGAGACTGGCAAAGAATACAACACAATATAGCTCAGTTGCAGATAAGGGCTGAGAAATGACGGATGGAGTTTAACCTTGGTAGGTGTTTCACCTTGGTAGGAAAAATGCAAGGAGACAGTTCACTTAAGGGCAAGGCCCTTAACACTGTTGCTGAGCAGAAAGATCTTGGGATCCAAGTTCATAGCTCCCTGAAAGTGGCCACACAGGTCAATAGGGTGGTTAAGAAAAGTTATAGAAAGCTCACTTTTATTAGTCGAGGCATTGTGTTCAAAAGTCAAGAGGTTATGTTGCAAATTTGTAGAAGTCTGGTTAGGCCACACTTGGAGTACTGCATACAGTCCTGGTTGCCCCACTATGGGAAGGATGTTGAGGCTTTGGAGAGGGTGCAGAAGAGATTTATCCAGATGATGGCTAGTTTAGAGGGCATGTGCTATCATGAGAGGGCGGACAAACTTGGGGTGTTTTCTCTGGACAGCAGGGGCTGAGGGGGTATCTGATAGAGGTTTATAAAATTGAGAGGCATTGATAGAGTAGACAAGGAGTATCTTTTTCTCAGGATAAAAATGTCTAATACCAGAGGGCATGCATTAAAGGTAAGGGGGAATATTCAAAGGTATTGTGAGGGTTGAGTTTTTTTTTTACTCGAGTGGTAGATACTTGGAATGTGCTGCCTGGTATGGTGGTAGAGAATTTTAAGAGGTGCTTGGATAGGCACATGAATGAGGAGGATGGAGGTATTTGGACATTGTGTGTAAGTAAGAGGGATTCGTTTTTGCATTTTAAAAATTTACTTTTTAGCTGGTTTGGCACTACGATGTGGGCTGAAGGCCCTGTTCCTCTGCTATACTGTTCTATATTCTAAAGCTGATATTGTAAAAGTGATGCAAGAACCCTTTTAGAACCAAAGCCATTGTTGATTGTGGAATGTTTTAGATTTCATAAGCAGAATCAAAAGTTAGGGGGAGTCCATTTCAGTGTGTGTAGCGGAATTGAAGGAATTGTCTGAGCCTTGATCAGTGTTGGGCTTATTGATGCACTGAGAGATTGTTTAGTTTATGGAATCTTACAAGAAAGCATTCAAAAACGGTTCCTAACTGAAGTGCAACTTACATTTAAAACAGCAGTTGAAATCACTGCATCTCTGTTTGTGGTTTCCATTGAAACAATGAAAGAGGACACATACATAGAGCAGGTTGGACAGACAAAAATTAATGGACTGCTTAGAGAAGAGAAAAGCTGAAAAGTCAAGTTTCATTTTTAAAAAAGAACTAATGTGCATGCTGCTGATGACAAATTTGATCATGGTAAGAGTGACACAGGACTGGCTCACCTTCAGATTTACAATTTGAAAACTAACAGGAAAGAAGCAACATAACTGGCACCAGAAATGAACAGAAAATTAATTAAGATGGAACTGGACACTGGCTCAACTGTTTCAATCATTCCACAAAATGAGTTTGAACGGCATTTCAAAGATACTAAACTGATGCCAACAGATATCCAGCTAAGAACTTGTACTGGAGAAAAGGTAACTCCTGTATCAAGGAATGACGGGCACAAATAGATGAAGTATTTACCAGATGAAAAATTTTACTCCATTGATTATCTGAAAGTAACTCTTGAAATTCCAATTCCCAGGCAGCTTTAATTTTATCGTTAGATATCATTTGTAAATTCAACAACCATTTATAAATTGTAGCTATTAATCCTTTTTGGAGTGGTTTAACCTGGAAGAGGGTATCTATTATATTAGATGGATAAGCGGAGGGATAATTTGGAAGCAAAGTACATAAAAAAAAAATAAATAATTCTTAATTTGTAAATATCTAAAAAAAAAAGTGTACATTGGATAAATTAAATTTATCTGCTAGCTGAGTAAAAGACATTAAACAATCCCCTATAAACAAATCTGAAAAAAGTTATTATTCCTTTGGTTTTCCAAATTTAAAAAGCCTGATCTAAAATTGATGGTTTAAAAAATAGTTACAATATATTTTACTAGAAAGGACAAAATTATTTAATTAAAAAAATCTATGAAACTGAAATCAAATTCTTAATGTATGTTTAATAATAGGATTAAGGTCTTGTCTACCAATCTTAGAGAGCAGAAAAGGAAGAGGAGCTCCCAGTAAAGAGGCCAAGGAATACCCCTTCACCGAGTTTTTCTCCAAATCCACCCATAAAGGACAGTCATGTATGTCTGAATAATGAATCCAACAGGTAATATATCGAATATTAATTGCCCAGTAGTACAGTCTAAGATTTAGCAAAGCCATCCTTTTTTAATCCGTCCTTTTTTAATTTCTGCAGTAAAGGTTTACTCAATCTAGGATTTTTATTGTTCCAAATATAGGATGAAATTTTAGAGTCTATTCTGTCAAAAAAACATTTAGGAACAAATGAAGGAACTGCTTGAAATATATATATAAAAATTTCAGTAGAACTATCATTTTAATAGTATTAATTCGACCAATTAATGATAACTTCATGGGAGACCATTTAGAAAGTATTTGTTGGGTATAATCAATTAATGGGAGAAAATTATATTTATACAGGCTTTTAAAATTCTTAGTAACTTTAATACCAAGATAAGTAAATTGATTTTTAGCAATACTAAAAGGTAATTGCTCATACTGATCCAAATGATTATTAATGGGAAATAACTCACTTTTGTATAAATTTAACTTGTATCCAGAAAAGGTACTAAATTCAGAGAATATGGATAACATAGAAGGAATAGATTTCTTAGGATCTGAAATGTAAACTAACAAGTCGTCTGCATACAATGAAACCTTATGCATTTTATCCCCTCTCTTAATATCCTGAATACTATTGGAATTCCAAAGAGCAAGAGGTTCCTTGATACAGTTCAGGGTAGCGCATCAGGCACATATGTCAAAGGATAAATTAGCCTGTATTTTTCCCAATATTAATCCTATTTGTGATAGATGTAATACTCAGGTGGCCACTTTAACTCACATGTTTTGGTCTTGCATAAAGTTGGAGAATTTTTGGAAAGATGTTTTTAAAATCTTATCAAAAGTGCTGGATCTGGATTTACAACAAAACTTATTTACAGCTATTTTTGGGATTATTCCATCGGAAGCAGGATATACTCCTTCCGCTCAGCAGATGATAGCCTTTTCAACCTTATTGGCTAGGAAAGCCATTTTACTTAAATGGAAGGGCCCTAACCCTCCTACCGCCTTTTATCGGCTTTCCTCTATCATCTCCTGTTTAAGTCCAGAGAAAATAAGAAGACAGACATTGGATACATCCTTTAAATTTGAAGAAATCTGGTGACCTTTTTTTGAATAGTTTCATATGATCTAATTTTTGTATTTATTCTCTTCCAGCTATTTTTTCAGAACCTTGGATTTGATCAGAGAGTCTCTCTTCTCTTGTTTTTTCTCTCGGGATAGACTGCCTAGTCCTTTTTCTCCTGTTTAGAATAGTGTTTTTTTTTCTTTTTTTAACATAAAAATTTCTAATAATCCTTCCTTTCTTCATAAATTGATAAGAGGAGAATGAATTATATTTTTTTCTGTATTATACATTCTGTATCAAATTTATACTTTGTAGATCAACACTATGTGATTCTGATATTGTTTATTTTACCTTCTGTATGTACTGTTATTGGCATATATACCAGAGATATTCTCCTCCTGTTTGTATACACACTTCTTTAAAAGATGGAAGAAAGAAAGAAAAGGTAACTCCTGGGGAATGACATTTGTAACTGTGAAATACAATAACCAACAAGTCACATTGGACTTGTATGTGGTTATAAACGGGAAGACCAACATTGTGGCAATGTGAGTGGCTGAGACAATGTCAACTTGATTATAAACCCCTCTACTATTTGCATGCCACGTCATTTGCAGTGAAGCGAACTGAATGCAAATTAAGAAATGTACTGGATTATATCACAAACGTCTCCATGCCAAACACCATGAGCCGTTACCCAACAGAGGACAAACAGGTGGTGGTGCCAACTTCTGTGCTGCTGGAAAGCATATTGGAACAAAGAAGGACTATGCTGCTCAGAGGAAGTGCAGAAGTGACAAGAGGTGATCCAACTACAACAATTTTCATAGACAATATATCTGAGACAGCTTCTGGTATGTTAATCAAGCTGTTACTTATGAAATGTGGCTTGGTTTTAAACTGAAAGAATTCAAGGAGCTTCAGGAAAGTTGCAAGAATTTGGTTTCTGTGAATACAAAGAACCAAAATCTACTCTGTGTGCGTGCATTATATAATTGCATGAACTTCAAGTGGGAGACAAAATGTTATTTGTAGAAGTAGATGCAAAGACCAAAGCCCTGCTGGATGAATGAAAGGCCAAGAAGAGAGGAGTCGATGGAGATATGAAAACAGAATATATCAGATGATGTTGTGGATCCAGAAACTAAATGGATCTTTCCAATATCAAGATGCACAAACTAGAAGAAGAAAAGAAAGTAAGAGGTGAAGAGAGAGATTGTGAATGAGAAAGAGAAAAGTGTAAAAGAGAAAGAATATGAGAAATAAAAAGAAATGGGTTGAAGGAGATGCAGAGTGAGAAGGGAGAAGAAAGGTGTGCAGAGATATGAGAACCACTCCCTGCATTCCCAGGGTCAACTCCTACAACCACCATGGAGGAGGCCCCATAACCTGTAATTGTTTCACAGCCACAAATCTCTCCTGCCAAACAGAGGGATCCCCTTGTCAGGAAAGATGTTATCCAACAAGAGTAAGAATTTAACATTTCAAAGTAAATTTACTATCAAAGTACATGTATGTCACCATATACAGCCCTGAGATTCATTTTCTCGTAGGCATACTCATCAAATCCTATAGAATAATAAGTGACAGAATCAATAAAAGATATTGAACCAGGATCTTCACCCAGACTGCAAATGACAACAAGCTGTGTAAATAGAAAAGAAACAATGATAATAAATAAGCAATAAGTATCAAGAGCATGAGATGAGTAGATTTTACACGGACACCACCAACACCGCCCCTGCCCGCCCCCCCCCCGGACAGTATGCGGGCATCCCCGGTTCACCGGTCCGGAATGTTCAGTGGCCGACACTGAGAACCATCTGGGCTCCATGGCAGGGGGTCTGAGGTTCACGTCCTGGTGGTGGCCTGGGAGGGGCCTTGGGCTGGACCCCTCGCGCTTACGCTACATCTGCCCACAAAAAACTCCAGATGAGAGTAGCAAGAAGAGTCCTGCTGGTTCGGACGTCATCCGGATTAACAAGGTCCCCCCCAACTGGGACCATCTGCTGAGAAATTGGCTTCGGGAACGAACCATACATCGGCGAGACTGGACAACATGGAATTAATGGAATGTTACTTTCACAGCAACCCACATGAAAGTGGATTCATCAGATGCGATTGTAGGGACTCTGACAACAACGAAGACCATGGTCCCCACTCACAGGGGAGAAAAACGTGTGTATGCACGTGCACACACTCTCAGAATTCTTATATTCTTTTAAATAATCCATTAAGGGTTTTGTATATGTAAATATGTACACACCTTACTTAAAGTAAGCCCATAGTTAAACTCTTATTTTGGACCACCATGTATTCCTTTGAATTAGTTTAATATTTTGAATTTACCAAACATAATACATTCAGTTTAATTTGGTATCGTGTTTGGTACTGGCATAGGCCGAAGGGCCTGTTCCTCTGCTGTACTGTTCTGAGGATCTATGGAGTTTTCGACTCTTTGAGGAGTGCAGCAGTTTCTTGCTTATTGAGGAAATTAGTTCTTGAGCCTCCCGACCATGTCGTCAAACCAGACCTGCTCCTTTGCACACAGGCCGGGAGCCTGTTGAAACCAATGCTGACATTAAAACGCAGGTCACTACGGGCAGAGTGAATATTCCTGTTGACTCTCAGTTGTCAGGGTTTGGAACATTGCCCACTAAATAAGTGCATTGACTTAATAAAGCTGAAATATTACTGACATCTCTCCCTAGATTGTGGTTATACAACTTGTAAAAGACACTATCATTTACCATTCTGCTCACCTTATTTCTATGCATTATTTCCCCACCCACTTGCAGAAGACGATACCTCATGGGGCAAAAGAAGGTGCTGGAGTAACTTGGGTGACTTGGTTGGTGGTATCTGACTGGATATGGCAGTCTCTGTCAACCCAAGAGTTCGTAACTGTTGAGTTTGCAAGCTCCAGCAAAACAAAATCCACAATTCCACCACGTTTGGTTTGCTTTAGCAACCACTGGGTTCCTTGGGATTACCCAACTCCAGGCTGCTCTGGGATCCATTGGAAGTTAAGACTGTGAACTCATTGTTTGAAAAAAAACTTTAAATTAGTTACAGCAGCTGCTTAACAATTAAACTAGCCTTGCCTTCAGTTTTGCTGTTTTGGGCTGAGATCTACGTCGAGGACAGGTGTTCAACGGGAGCAGAGCCGAGGGGTGGCGGGATCGGGGACAGGTGACTGGCGAGCTCAGGTTCAGTGGAGAGAGAGAGAGCGGGCGGAAAAGCCACAAACAATCAGCACTGACCTAACAAAGTATCGGTTACTTTTGTTAAGGAGATTAACTGGCTAAACTTAAATCATTACAGTCAAATTTCCAAAGGGGGAAAGAGTGTGAGAATGGTTAAATTGTTGGATTAGAACTCCAACTCGGATTTGTGACTGCGAATTTAAATGCAGTCAATCAAATACACAGAAATTGAAAATAAAACTCCCCTGTGCATGCATGAGTTACACCTACTGAATATTAAGCGCTCCCTTTTTAGAGCATAAAACATTACTGTACAGTGCAAGTCCTTCAGCCTACAATGTTGTGCTGAGATTTTAATCTACTTCGAGATCAATGTAATCCTTTTCTCCCACATAACCATCCATTTTTCTTTCATCCATGTGCCCAAGTCTCTCAGATGTCCCAAAGTATCTGCCTGTACCATCACCTCCCCACCAATGTGTTTCATACACTTAGCCTTTCTCTGTGTTTTTAAAAACAAAAACACCTCTGATATCCCCCCTTCATACTTTCACCTGATCATCTTAAACTTGTGAGCTCTTGTATTAGCCACTGTTGCCCTGGAAAGAGGCACTGGCTGTCCAATCTACCATGTTACCTCTCATCCTGTTTCACTTCAAAGAGTAAAGCCCAAGCTCACCCCAGATCCCCAATCTATGCAACATCCTGGTTAATCTCCTCTGCACTTTCTAAATCTCCTACATCCTTCTGAGAATAAGGTGAACAGACTGAACAGGATACTCCCAAGTGTAGTCTGCCCAGTGTTTTATAAAGCTACAACATTACCGCACAGTTCATGAACTCAATCCCCAGAGTAATGAAGGCCAACACATCATATGCCCATAAACTCCCTTTAATTTTGCACAGTAACTTTGAGGCATCTATGGATGTCAACCGCCAATCCCTCTACTGTATTCCTCCACATGCTGAGAATCCCACATTCAGCCTGTATTCTGTCTTCAAGTTTGACCTTCCAAAGTGTATCACTTCACACTCTTCTGGGTTGAACTGCATCTGCCAATTCTCAGCCCAGCTCTGCATCCTATCATTATCCTATAGGAACATTTACCCAATCCACCACACCAACCTTCGTGTCATCTGCAAACTTACTAACCCACCCTTGCAATTCCTCACCCAAGTCATGAATAAAAATCACGAAGAGCAGGGGTCCCAGAAGCTATCCCTGCAGAACACCACTAGTCACCAACCTCCCGGCAGAATATGCTCCACCTACTGCCAGTCTCTGCCTTCTCTGGATAAGTCCCTTGTGAATCCATGCAACCAAGTTTCCCTGGGTCCCATGCTTCCTGACTATCTGAATGAGCCTACTAACTTGCTAAACTCTGTACTCACCACTCTACCTCCACCAATTTGTTTGTTAATGTCTCAACGGGCCCCCATGATTGCTCTCTACACCCACAATTATGTGGATCAGCGTAACTCAAACACTCTGTAAATCTGCTGGCAGCACAACTGTGCTAGCAGAATTTCAGATGGTGAAGAGGCGGCGTACAGGAGGGAGATAGATCAGCTGATTGAGCGGTGTCACAGCAGCAGCCTTGCACTAAATGTCAGTAAGACCAAGGATTTAATTGTGAACTCCTGGAAGGGGAAATTAAGGAAACACACTCCAGTCCTCATGAAGGGATCAGAAGTGGAAAGGGTGAGCAGTTTCAAGTTCCTGTGTGTCAACATCTCTGATGATCTATCCTGGGCTCAACTTATTGATGCAATTTAGAAGAAGATATTACAGCAGTTATTTTTCATAATGAGTTTAAGGATAATTGGTATGTCACCGAAGACCCTTGCAAATTTCTACAGATGTACCTTGGAGATCATTCTAACTGATTACGTCACCACTTGGTATGGACAACCATTGCGTAGGATCATAAGATGCTGCAGAAAGTTATAAACTCAGCCCACTCCATCATGGGCACTAGCTTCTCCAGCAGCCAGGACACCTTCAAAAGATGATGCCTCAAACCTGTGGCATCCATCGTTAAGGACCCCCGTCACCTGGGACATGTCCTCTTTTCAATGCAGCTATCAAAGATGAGATGCAGGAGCCTGAAGACACACATTCAATGTTTCAGGAACAGCCTCTTCCCCCCTGCCCCCCCCCCCGTCATCCGATTCCTGAATGGACAATGGACCCATTAATACTACCTCACCATCTTCCTCTTTTTGCAGTACTAATTTAAATTGTTTTCCCTTTTTATATGTATTTACTGTAATTTATAGTTTATATTATTTATGAACTGCACTGCTGCCATAAAATAACAAATTTCACAACATTAGCCAGTGATATTAAATTCTAACAATCTTCACCAATAATTTGCCCACCAAGAAGTATCCCTATTACCTTTCTTAAACAAAGGAATAAAATTTTATCTCCTCCAGTCTTCTGCTGCTATTCCTGTGGCCAGTGAGGTCACAGAGATCATTGCCAAAGGCACAGAAATCTCTTTTCTTGCTACCTGTAGCAATCTGTTGTGCAGGGTGTTCAAGAACTGAATGGTTGAAGGGAAGCAGCTTTGCTTCAACCTGGTGACATGGGATTTTACACTTCTATATGTTCATAAACTCAGGCAAGCTCAAACATTATCAGAAACACAAGTCCAGGGTTTTATCCAAAGGAATTCCTCTTCTACTGACATTTTTGTTCAATATTTATAAGACCATAAGACATAGGAGCAGAATTTAGCCATTTGGCCCATGAAGTCTGCTCCACATCCAAGCATAGCTGATCCTCTTTTCCCCTCCTCAGCTCCACTCCCCAGCCGTCTCCTTGTAACCTTTGATGCTGTGTCCAATCAAGAACCTGTCAAGCTCTGCTTTAAATACACCCAACATCCTAGCCTCCGTAGCTGCCTGTGGTAACAAATTCCACAAATTCACTACACTCTGGCTAAAGAAATTTCTCTGTATCTCTGTTTTAAATGGATGCCCCTCTATTCTGAGGGTGTGCCCTCTTACCCTAGACTCTCCCACCATGGGAAACATCTTTTCCAAATCTGCTCTGTCTAGACCTTTCAACATTCAAAAGATTTCAATGAGATCTGCCCCTCATTCTTCTAAATTCCAGCGAGTACAGACCCAAAGCAATCAAGCGTTCCTCATATGATAACCCTGTCATTTCTGAAATCATCCTTGTGAACTTCCTCTGAACCCTTTCCAATGATCGCACATCTTTTCTTAGTTGAGGAGCCCAAAACTGTTCAAAATACTCAAGGTGTTTTATAAACCGGTGTTTTTTAAAGCCTCAGCATCACATCCCTGCTCTTGTAGTCTAGGCCTCTTGAAATTAATGCTATTTTCTTGCCCATTCTCCTAATCTATCTTAGTCCTTCTGCATCTAGCTGCTTCCTCAACACTACCTGCCTCTCCACCAACCTTCATATCATCTGCAAACTTGGCGACAAAGTCATCTATTCCATCATCTTAATCATTGATCGAAAAGAAGTGGTCCCAACACCGACATCTTGGGAGGACCACTAGTCACTAGCAGCCAACCAGAAAAGGATCCTTTTATTCTCACTCGCTACCTCCTAACAATCAGCCAATGCTCTAACCATGCTAGTAACTTTCCTATGATACCATGGGCTCTTAACTTGGTAAGCAGCCTCATGTGTGGCACCTTGTCAAAGACCAAATATACAACATCCACTGCATCCGCTTTATCTATCCTACTTGTAATCTCCTCATAGAAAATCCAAAAGATTCATCAGGCAAGATTTTCCCTTAAGGAAACCATGCTGACTTTATACTCTCTTGTCCTGTGTCACCAAGTACTCGATCACCTCATCCTTAACAATTGACTTTAACATCTTCCTGACCACTGAGGTCAGGCTAACTGGTCTATAATTTCCTTTCTGCTGCCTTCCTCCTTTCTTAAAGAGTGGAGTGACATTTGCAATTTTCCAGTCCTTTGGCACTATGCCAAAGTCGGATAATTTTTGAAAGATCATTACTAATGCCACCACAATCTCTAACGCTATCTCTTTCAGAACCCTAGGGTGCAGTTCATCAGGTCTGGGTGACTTGTGTACCTTTAGGTCTTTCAGCTTTTTGAGCACCTTCTCTCTTGTAACAGTAACTGCACCCACTTCTCTTCCTTCACACACGACAACATCAGGCATACTGCTAGTATCTTCCACAGTGAAAACTGATGCAAAATACTCATTACATCTGCCATCTCCTTGTCCCCCATTATTATTTCTCCTGCCTCATTTTCTCGCAGTCTTATATCCACTCTCATGTTTCTTTTATTTTTAAATATTTGAAAAAGCTTTTACTATCCATTGTGATATTGTTTGTTAACATGCTTTCATATTTCATCTTTTCCCTCCTAATGATCACTGTAGGTTTTCAAAAGCTTCCCAATCTCTGTCTTCCTGCTAATTTTTGCATTGCTGTATGCCCTCTCTTTTGCTTTTACATTAGCTTTGACTTCCCATGTCAGTCACAGTTGTACTGTTTTGCCATTTGAGTATTTCTTTGTTTTTGGAGTACATCTGTCCTGCACCTTCCTCATTTTTCCCAGAAACTAATGCCATTGCTGCTCCTCTGTCATCCCTGCCAGCATCTCCTTCCAATTTACTTTGGCCAACTCCTCTCTCATACCACTGTAGGTTCCTTTACTCCACTGAAATACTGCTACATCAGACTTTACTTTCTCCCTATCAAATTTCAAATTGAACTCAATCATATTGTGATCACTGCCTCCTAAGAGTTCTTTTATCTTAAACACCCTAATCACCTCTGGTTCTTTACATAACACCCATTCCACTATAGCTGATCCCCTAGTAGGCTCAACGACAAACTGCTCGAAAAAGCTCTCTCTCTTGAGATGAGCAAACTCACTCTCTTGAGATCCATTACCAACCTGATTTTCCCAATCAACCTGCATGTTAAAATCTCCCATGACTACCATAATATTGTCCTTTTGACATGCTTTCTCTATTTCCCATTGTAATCAGTTGTCCACATCCCAACTACTGTTGGGAGGGCTGTATATAACTGCCATCACCCTTGCAGTTTCTTAACTCAACCCACAAGGATTCAACATCTTCCAGTCCTCTGTCACATCTTTCTACTTGTTTGATGCCATCCTTTACCAGCAGAGCCACGCCACTCCCTCTGCCTACTTTCCTATCCCTCTGATACAATGTGTAACCTTGAACTTTCAGCTCCCAGCTCAACCATCCTTCAGCCACGACTCAGTGATGGCCAAAACATCATACCCGACAATCTGGAATTGTGTAACAAGATCATCCACCTTGTTTCTTGTACTCCGCTCATTGAGATGTAACACTTTGAGTACTGTATTTGCTATTCTTTTTGATTCTGCATCCCGAATGCATTGATACTCACCCTGCTGGCTGCAATTATGTCCTATAATCTGTCTGTCTTTCCTAACAGTCAGACTACATGTCATCTTTGCTTTTTTATCATCCATCCTTTCCTGAGTCCCTTCACTCCGGTTCTCACCTCCTGCCAAATTAGTTTCAACCCTCTCCAACAGCTCTAACCTGCCCGTGGGAATATTGGTTCCCCTCGGGTTCAAGAGCAACCCATCATTTTTGAAAAGGTCATACCTCCCCTAGAAGAGGTCATACTTCCCCAATGATCCGAGAACTTGAAGCCCTCCCCCTGCACCAGCTTCTCAGACGCTCATTAATCTGCCAGATCATCCTGTTTCTACTCTCTCTGGTGTGTGGCATGGCAGCAATCCAGAAATTACTACCCGGAGGTCCTGCTTCTCAGCTTTCTACCTAGCTCTCTAAATTCTCTTTTCAGGAACTCTTTGCTTTACCTTCCTTTGTCCTTGGTATCGATACGTACCAGGACATCTGAGTGCTCTCCCTCCCCCTCCAATATGCTGTGGACACAATCCGAGTTGTCCCTGACCCTGGCACCTGGGAAGCAACATACCATCCAGGTGTCCCGTTCGAGTCCCCAGAATCTCCTGTCTGTTCCCCTGACTATTGAGTCCCTTATCACTACGGCTTCTGTCTTCTCCCTCTTCCCCTTCTGCACCACGTACCTATGCTCAGTGCCAGTAATCCGGTCTCCGTGGCATTCCTCTGGGATGACATCCCCCGCAACAGTATCCAAAATGGTATTCTTATTATTGAGGGGAATGGCCACAGGGGTGCACCACGCTAGCTGCATATTCACATTTCCATTTCTCCTGACAGTCACCCAGCTGCACACCTGCAGCTTTGGGATGACTACTTCCCTTAACTCTGATCAGTTATCTCCTCACTCTCGCATACCAGGTCATCCAGCTGCTGCTCCATATCCCTGACAGGGTCTTCCAGGATCTGCAGCTGGATGCATTCAGAGGCACTTTAGTGGGTAGCTCCTGTACCTAACAAAGTGGCCTCTGAGTGTCGGTTTGTGGTCTTCTGCTGCTGTAGCCTATCCACTTCAAGGTTTGGTGTGTTGTGAATTCAGAGATGCTCTTCTACACACAACTGTTGTAATTCATAGTGTTCATAATAATTCATAATTCATAGTGGATTTTTTTGCCTCATTCTCTGTCAACTCCAGAGACTGTTGTGTGTGACAATCACAGGAGCTTAAGTTTCTAAGATACTACTCAAACCACCCAATCTGGCACCAATAATCATCCCACTGTCAAAGTCAATTAAATCAAATTTCTTCCACATTCAGATTTTTGTCGGTACAACAACTGAAGGTCTTGACCATGTCTGCATACTTTTATGCATTGAGTTGCTGCTATATGATTGGCTGATTAGATATTTGCATTAACAAGTGCGTGTACACGTGTACCTATTAAAGTGGCCTCTCAGTGTATGTATTATGCTTTGGGGATAAGGACGTGAACAATAATAATACTTCAAGACATGTTTGCTTGCTTGTAGTATTATAGGCATCCGTTAGTTAGTCTCACGAGACCATGGACTTGTGCCTTGGAAGGTTTCCAGGGCACAGGCCTGGGCAAGGTTGTATGGAAGACCAGCAGTTGCCCATCCTGCAGTCTCCCCTCTCTACACCACCGATGTTGTCCAAGGGAAGGGCATTAGGACCCATACAGTTTAGCACCGGTGTCATCGCAGAGCAATGTGTGGTTAAGTGCCTTGCTCAAGGAAACACACACTGCCTCAGCCAAGGCTCGAACTAGTGACCTTCAAATCACTAGACGAACGTGTTAACCACTTGGCTTGTATTACTGATGTGACATTTGCTGTTCTTTCCCTCTGTAACTAAAACTGACTTGTACCCATAAATTACGTCCAGTGTAGGTGGGAAGTTGGGGAACTAGAGCACGTCAATGGGTGTGAAAGAAAATGTCTCAGAAGGACAATGAGATTGATGGGCTTGTTCAGTGAGCAAGAATAGACTCAATGGACTGAATGGTCTCTGTTATGTTGTAAGGAAATATGATACAAATATATAAAAGATCAAGAACGTTGCAGTTGTTGAAATTCATTATTTTCCTGTCTTTCAGATGTCCAACTCAGAGAAAGCCATTCTAGTCAAGCCCTCACTAAATGAGACCCAGGTGGTGGAGCTGGTAGGACAGTTGTATGGTCTGAAAGTCTCAGAGGTCCAACCAATGCCCAGCTACGATGACCAGAACTTTCACATTCAGGTAGCTGAGACCCAAGCAAGCGGGGATCACAGAAGGAGCTATGTCCTCAAAGTCCTGAACGCCACCGACAGCCAGGATGTAGATTTGGTGGAAGTACAAACACGAGTCATGATGTTCTTGAAGCAGAAAGGTTTTCCTGCCCCCACACCCATCCCAACCACTGATGGCAGGATTATGTCGCTGGAGACGATTAGTGGGTATCAGATATTCATCCTTGTACATTGAGTCTGTTGATTCATCATTCATCCCTTTTTAAAGATTAAAATTTGCCTTGTTTATCTAATTGTCCATGTTTTTGTAATTCACTGAAACTCATTGGAAACAAAGGTTTGTCAGACTAATCTAACCAAAAACCATGCTCCATATTTTGCAGATTCTGGTCAAGAATGTAAGACCCATATGGTCCGCTTGCTGACCTATTTACCGGGAATTCCGCTGCAGCAGATCCCTGCAGACCCACCGATCTTGTACAAGGTTGGGCAAGCTCTCGCTCAGATTAATAAGGTTCTCAAAGTAAGTCCATGTATTCTGTGTCCAGACATCTAAGTAAGCTGTGTTTTGCCTTTAATACCAGTGCAGGTACAATCAAAGCGCCATCCTGTGGTAACAAATCAGATTTACTTCAAATCTCCAGTTTGAAACAATTACATTTTAAAGCAATTTGTTGAAATGTCTTCTATATTATTTTGGGTTATTGGGCATCACAGACATGATGCCAAATATTAAGCAGCATAATGTAATTGTAGAAACACTCAGCAGGTCAGGCAGCATGTGTGGAGAGGGAAACAAAGTTATTGCTTTATATTTGTCATCTATCAAGATACAGTGAAAAGCTTTTGTTTGGTGTGTCATCCAGCCAGGCCAGTACACTGAGGTATAAAAAGAAAGCAAAATGTAAAATATAACATTCCAGTCTCAGGAAGTACGGCACAGGTAGACAAATAAAGTACTAGGGGCACAGCAAGGTAGACTGAGAGATCAATCCTTACCGAGTTAAAGGTTCGTTCAAGAGACTGAGAGTGGCTGAGAATCGGTCCTTGAGTCTGGTGGGACGTGCTTTCCAGATTTTTTATCTTCTGACCAATACTAGAGAGGAGAAGAAAGAATGTCTGGGCTGGGAGGGCCCCACTCTTCGTAATTTTTTAAAAATACATAAATGATTTGGATAAGGAAGAGGAAGTGCTGGAGGTGATGGTAGAGGGAGACACATTAGGACAGTTAAGAAACTCTGAAATTAATAGACATGTGGATGAAAATAGTGGGATATATAGGTGCAAAGGATTAGATTCATCTTGGTAGGTTAAAAGGTCAGAACAACATCATGGACGGAAGGATCTGTCCTGTCCTGCAACGTTGGATGTTCTATTTCCTGAGGCAGTGGCAAAATTAACCAGAGCAAAGAGGGTAAAGCTGCTTTATATGTTCGTAAGAGCTGCAATGACTCTCAGCAAATTATCATTTTGTCAAACAATTTAAATTTCTAGTGTTTTGACATTAAAGTTCTTTTTCTTTGAAAGAAAGATAGAAAATATCAAGCCGCATTTGAAATCAGCCAGTCAACCTTTATAGTCCACTATAAACTTCCTAAATGAGTGACTCTAGAGAACACAGCTACCTTTGGGAGAGAGGACTAGCCAACAGAAGATGAAGCTGGGACAGTTGTTTTGAGCTTCCAGCTGTGCAGGATGAGTTAGCCTCACGGTTACAGTTGCTTGAAGTGGAAATGATCTGTTCATATTGACTAATGTGAGTGATCTGTCTCCCACAACTATAATGAATGATGTCAGTATTCCACTCTGGGCTGTTGGAGCTAAATTTGTGCAGAAAAGCAGAATTTTGTGGCAATTATCTTGAAGTTACCTTTAAACAAAGTTAATGTGCTGGAGGTGGGTGACTGTAATGGACTTGTCTAATTATTAGGAATTCCAGCATCCCAAACTGAAGAGTCTACAGAGAGATTCCTTCGACTGGAAACTTACAAACATTCACCAGCTGAACAAGTACCTATACACACTGAAGGACAGTGAGCGCAAAATTGTGGAGCAAATTATTCAGCAAATTCTAGAGAAGGTGCTTCCAAATATCAAGAACTTTCATGAAAGTAAGTGCCTGTCTGGCGGTCATGAGGTTTGCAGGGTGGGACTTCTGATAATTTGAGCAGTTGTGAAAATGAGTGGTTTCAATGTGCCAGGCACACCTGCTTCACCTTCTGACCACTGTGAACAATGGAATGAAATAGGTGCCTAAACACCCATCCGATGTAACCCATCCAGAGTCACAGACTGATGTGGTGAGTCTGTGCGATTCATTGCCACAGGCAGCTGTGGAAGCCAATTCATTGGGTAACTTTAATTAAGGACATCAAGGTTACGGGGAAAAGGCAGGAGAATGGGTTTGAGAGGGAAAATAAATCACCTATGATGGAATAATGGAGCAGATTCGATGGGCTAAATGTTCCAATTCTGATCCTTTGTCTTATGATCTTATGGTCTTGTACAGCAGGGAAGCAAATCCTCCAGTCCAACTCATCCATGCCAGGAAAATGCCATCTAACCCGGAACCATTTGCACATATTTTGCCCCTATCCCTCTGAACTGTTCCTATCTATGTATCTGTCCAAATGTCCATCAGTTTTATTAACCTTTACCCCTTCCACTGGTCACTCGTTCCATAATCACACCTCCCTTTGTGTGAAGAAATTGTCCTTTTGAAATATTTCCCCTCTCAGAATACTGTACATTCAACTTGTCAATGCCTCTCAAGATTATATCTGTCTCTGTTGGTCCCTCTCAGCCACCAAGGAATAAAGCCCCAGTCTGCCCAGCTTCTCCCTACAACTCAGGCCCTTGAATCCTGGCAACATTCTCATAAATCACCTTTGCATTTCTTCCACCTTTCGATAACAGGGTGACTGTGATTGTGCACAATTCTCCAAGTGCAGCCTCACAAATGTGTGTACTGCAACATAACGTCCCTCACGCTCAGGAGTGTACGTTGCCTTTAGTGACGGATGATACAATTGTACAACCTTTGTGTCTCGAACAGGCATCAATCATGGAGACTTCAGTCACACCAACGTTCTCGTGCAGCCTCGTCATTCATCAGCCGATCGCTCCAACCCAGGTCACCTGCAACAGGAGTTGGACATCTCTGGCATTCTTGACTTCAGTGACATGAACTGTGGTTACTGTGTGTGTGACCTGGCCATATGCATAATGTACATGATGCTGGACAACAACGATCCCATGCATGTGGGGGGCCATATTCTCGCGGGCTTTGAAAGTGAGATAACTTTATCTCCCCAGGAGAGGGATGCCTTGTATTTGCTGGTTCTTGGCAGGTTTGCTCAGTCGCTGGTTATAGGGAGATACGTGGTCCAGTTTTACCCAGACAATGAGGAATACCTTATGACCACATCAAAAACTGGTTGGATGCTTTTGCATCAACTCTGGGAATTGAGTGAAGAAGCAGTGCAGAAAGTTTGGTTTGAGACGGCTGACTCCTACCTCAGTCCATGACCTCCCCAGTGTTTCGAGGTGACCCAGGCACAAACTTCTCATAAAATATCCACGCATTTAAGGGAGAAATCACTAAACTGGAATCATAAAACAAGTCCACCAACTGAACGCTCCATTAATAATATTTTAAAAGATCTTTAAACCATCATGCTTGCCCAGACATGAAATGGTGTATCAACCCACTGAGGCGTGAGACTGGGTTAATAGTCTCACTATCCTGAGTCCAGTTGTCCTGGAGCTAGTGTAGAGAAGCTCATGGGTTATCTTCAAGCCACATATCATTGCTAATGACAGTATAGGTGATGTTTTGGTGTGGGTTTGCATTTGTTAAAATTCCACCAACACTCCTCTGCACACTAGTTTCTCGTGATCTTGGGCCGAGTTACATCCTCTGTCAGTAGCTGAATTGTCACCTGAGGATCTGGTGCGAAATGCTTACTGTCAGCACAGGGTGCTCAATCTGTGCCGTAGGCTGGGGAGAATCAGCTCCTTGATAGTCCATTCCCCTCAACTTTTCCTTCCTCGGGTAATTTCAGATTTCATTCATCTCCTGCTTCGGCTCCACCTGGCACCTCTTGTGACTCAGCAGCCCTTGCCAATCTCTTCCACCAAGCTCCATCCCCATTTCCTCAGTCACCTCTGCCCCCTTCCATCCAGCCCACTTGGAAAATTCAAACTTCATCTGAACTTTTCCCTGTTCCAGCGAAAGATTATCAACACGAAACATTAACTTGCTTTCCCTTTCCACTATGATATCTACAGATTTTTTAAAAATTTCTATTTCTTTCTGTAGCATTCAATTATGGCAATATGGTGATGGGGTGGTTGTGGATGTGGCACTGGTGTGGATAGGGTAAGAGGGCAGATGTGATGGGGCAGATAATATGATGAAGGGTTGTATATAGTGATGGGGCAGATTTAGCATATCTACTGTCTAGCGATGTGGCAGATAGGGTGATATGGATAGAGAATGCGATGGCATCTCTGCTGTTAGTACACAAAACCCTGAAAGATTTGGAATTTTAAATCTACTAAAACATCAACTGTGTATACATTTTATGCTGTAATATCTGTACCCATGCCTATTAATACATTTGATCAACAATATTCAGTTACTCGACATCGTCTTTTTCATTTGAGACTACTACATGATGGCTGCTGCAAGGAAGTTTCCCAAGAAAGTGCTGATTATTCAAAGTTGCCCTAATGTGCCCAAGTTACTATCAGAAGAAGCACCAAAATGGAGTGATTGTATTACTAGGGAAAGATTGTAATGGAGGCAAAATGAGAAAGGGAAGAATTTGTGGGGATATGCGGAACAATGGAGGGTGTGTGTTGGGTGAATTGCTGTTCCATAGATCTGGTGGAGACATGCTGGTCTGAATGCCCTGTTCTCGTGCAGTAACCACTCTGATTCTGTACTCAAAGGGAAATGACAACCAGAGAAAACCTTCTCTCTTCACAATCAGATCTTTCAAACCATTGGATGCAGGTTATCAAATCACTAGAGCTGATAGAATTTTAAAATCTGGTTTTCCAAACAATGAGACATTATGTTTTTAACACGCTTACTGTGCATCATTTTAATTCAGATTTATTTTTTCATTTTAAAGATGTTGCACATCTACGTTTCAGTAAACCCAGCAAGTTTCAAGGGACTGCAGTAGCAGGCATTGATGAGATTAAAGAAGGTACAGGACCTGAGGTCCTGGTAAATGGTGGGAGCACCAGGCCATTGAGTGGAATTGCACACATCATCAGGAGAGCTAGATACCCAACCACTAGGATTCCCAAATGGTCAGACAGCAGATTATCCAAATTTTACTGTAATACATTACCCTACCAACTAATGGATTTGGGATTCAGCTGAACAATCGGTGAAATATGGATGAGAGGAGGAGGCTGCCATTAAATATAGCTGGCCTGTATTTGCCTTTCCTCATATCCCTTGAATTCCTTCTCAGCGAAGATTCAATGCTAATGATGAAGAGTCTGTCACCGATACAAGCCTCCCCGCCATTGAGGACATCTTCAATAGGCAGTGTGTCTTCCCCGCTATCAGATTTCTGATTGGTCCATGATCCCATGAACACCACCTCACTATTTATCTTTTGCACTATTATTTATTGTATCTTATAAAAATGTGTTATGCCCTGCACTGTACTGCTGCCACAAAACAACAAATTTCTCAACTGATGTCAGAGGCAATAAACCTGATTCTGATTCAGAGTCTGTAGCCTGCAACATTAACTCCGCTTCTCTCCCTTCAGATGCTGCCTCACCTGCTGAGTCTTTCCAGAATGTTCCCTTGTATTCAGATTTCCAACTTCTGCAGTTTTGATTCTCAGAAGCCACTGATCATAAAATGTAGTCCCACCCTCCCATAAGTAAATTTTCACGTTCTTTCTGCCAATGACGTAAAAATATGCCTCCCCATCTTGCTGTACATAAGATTACAGCTTGTTGTTCTTAATTACAACTTTCCTGGGGCAATTTTCTGAAATTGCCCAGTGAAACCAGTTTTGTATTTTAAACATGAATCAGACCAATCCAGTAATTCATCTTCATAGAGCAGGGATAGAACTATTTCCATCAGACTTAGAGCCAGAATCATGGAATATCAATCAGCCCTGGCCCAGTATCTTGACTAAAACCCAAAGTGTATATAGACAGAAAACTTTGTAAAATGTGACAGGCTCATTACTGTGCAGTTAGAATCCAGATGATGTGAACTGTCTCATATACGGTCTGGTGAATATTCGCTCAGACACAGACACAGAACACGGGTGAATAATAAATTTCAAATCAGGCACAGGCTGTTTCTTGTTAGAGTTGGCCTTCCTTCATTGGGATTATGTTTTTAAATGAAGTACAGTGGATTCTGGTTAATTGCAACACATCAGGACTTGTACATTTGTCCACATTAAGCAACTGTCTCAAAGCAGAAGTTTCATAGAAGTAGATAAAGATACAAAAAAAGACAAACTAATCTTAACTGAGTAACTCATTATGTATTTAAACGAAATACAGAATAAATTAGAACACTACCAAAGCTGTGACAGTACTATAAACTTGTGTATTAGTTCCTCATGGTCATCGATGGAAGAATTCATCCAGTGTATGCTGCTGTGTTCTTTTGATTGACTGTAAGTGAACAGAATCCATGCAGCCACCCACTGCAGATAATGGACTGCCTTCAGATGATTGTATCCTCCAAATTTTAAATTTCACCGTAACATTCAGGGTGATTGACAATATCTTCAAATTCTTCGCAGGTCCTCACTTGTTGAAGAAGTGAAATCGTTTAATTTTCGCTCCGAGTCGCATCTCCAAGCCTGAATACTTGAAACTGCGGTGGGCAAATGTTTCTGAATTGTCCTACTGCTTATTTCTCACCAACTATCAGTGACAAAATCACTGCTTTTTGAGCAGAAACACACACCAACTGACACTATTTAAAAACTGTTCGCTCTAATCACAAAGTAGTTGAGGATGAAATGAGTTACTACGGAAACTGCATGCTTTTACTTTATCAAGTTACCCAGTTTCATTTGTACATGCTATCGAACCCGGACACAGGACAGGAGCTGGGTCCACCCGGTGAGTGTCCTTCCAGCTCAGCTCATTGTCTAGAAACTAGAAATGAAACGACTGAGTGGCCCCCTGGTGCGACAAGATGGACTCTTGACCACACGGTCTACCTCGTTATGGTCCTCAGTAAATGTTACCCTTTATTCTACATTACGGTATTGCTTTACCTTGTACTGTCGGAATGGCAGGCCAAACAAAGTTTCTCACAGCCCATGTGACAATAATAAACCAAAACAATGAAATAGGAGAAGCAACCAAACTCTGCACTCTGCAGGGGCCAGTCGCCGCGACCTTTCTCTGAACGGGGTGACTTCGGTCACCCGGATGGTGTGATAACCCTCTTGGAGCAACCCACATCAAACTAGTCAGTGGAAAAGACGCTTTCCAGTTCAAGCATCTTTATCAACTTCCTCTTCCAACCCGCAGGTACTGGGAAGTCCCCGAAGCTGAATGACCCCCAGGTCAACTTTTCCCCTTTGCAGATAGTTTTTCCCTGGCTTGTCTCACAGGGACGCTGGATGTTACCATAATCTGGAAGAGATGCACTTAAAGGTGACCTCCCTCTTCGTAGTGTTCCTGATAATCACTGCCATTCTGTTCGCCTGTACAACTGAGGACTTCTGCAGTTCGGGCCTCACCAGTACCGCAGTAAGGTAAGCCAGACTCCTCTTCATGGGCTTCCAGAGCATCCACTAAGAGGGCCTCGCCCTCTGACATTCTGGGAAATTTGGGGTTTCCCATTACTCTCGCCACTTCCCTGGGCCATAGCATAATTGGCTTAGACTGGGTGAACCACACAGTCCCTCGTCTAAACGAGGTCTTTAAATGTAAAGAATGGCCTTGACGTTCTTGGACCACTGGGGTATGTTTCGGGGTAAGGACGAATTGTACAAAAGGGACGAGTTGCACCTTAATAAGCGGGGCACCATCATTCTGGCAGGCAGGTTTGCCTCTGCAACACGGGTGTGTTTAAACTAAGTTGTGAGGCTGAGGGGACGAACTGGAAACATAAGGATGGAGATAGAGGGAAAGTGAGAATAAGAAAAGTTAAGAAAGGCAGCAGAATCAACAGAGCAGAAAGCTCAAGAAGGGATCGTACAGTATGGCCACGTGAAATAGGAATTGATATGGGAGGTGAGGGGAGTAATGAATTAAAAGTATTGTATATGAATGCACGGAGTATAAGAAATAAAGTGGATGAGCTTGAGGCACAGTTGGAAATTGGTAAGTATGATGTGGGAATAACAGAGACATGGCTTCAAGTAGACAGGGCCTGGGAAATGAATATTCAAGGGTATACGTCCTATCGAAAGGACAGACTGATGGGCAGAGGGGGTGGGGTGGCTCTGTTGATGAGGAATGATATTCAGTCCCTTGCAAGGGGGGGACATAGAATCAGGAGACACGGAGTCAGTATGGATAGAACTGAGAAATTCTAAGGGTAGAAAGACCCTAATGGGAGTAATCTACAGACACCAAACAGTAGTCTGGATGTAGGGTGTAAGCTGAATCAAGAGTTAAAATTGGCATGTCACAAAGGTAACGCTACAGTTGTTATGGGGGATTTCAACACGCAGGTAGACTGGAGGAATCAGGTTGGTACTGGACCCCAAGAAAGGGAGTTTGTGGAGTCCCTCCGAGATGGATTCTTAGGACAGCTTGTACTGGAGCCTACCAGAGAGAACACAATTCTAGATTTAGTGTTGTGCAATGAACCAGATTTGATCAGGGACCTCGAGATAAAGGAGCTATTAGGAGGTAGTGGCCATAATATGGTAAGTTTTAATCTACAATTTGAGAGGGAGAAGGGAAACTCGGAAGTGTCAGTATTACAGTTGAACAAAGGGAACTATGGTGCTATAAGGGAGGAGCTGGCCAAAGTTCAATGGAACAATACCCTAGCAGGGATGACAGTGGAACAGCAATGGCAAGTGTTTCTGGGAATAATGTGGAAGGTGCAGGATCAGTTTGTTCCAAAGAGGAAGAAAGATCCTAAGGGGAGTAAGGGGAGGCCGTGGCTGACAAGGGAAGTAATGGACAGTATAAAAGTAAAAGAGAAGTGGTATAACATAGCAAAGACGAGTGGGAAGCCAGAGGATTGGGAAACTTTTAAAGAGCAACAGAAGGTAACTAAAAAGGCAATACACGGAGGAAAAATGAGGTATGAAGGTAGTCTAGCCAAGAATATAAAGGAGGATAGTAAAAGCTTCATTAGGTATGTGAAAAGGGAAAAAAATAGTTAAGACCAAAATTGGGCCCTTGAAGACAGAAACGGGTGAATTTATTATGGGGAACAAGGAAATGGCAGATGAGTTGAACTGGTACTTTGGATCTGTCTTCACTAGGGAAGACACAAACAATCTCCCAGATATAATAGTGGCCGAAGGACCTAGGGTAATGGATGAACTGAAGGAAATTTATATTAGGCAGGAAATGGTATTGGATAGACTGTTGGGTCTGAAGGCTGATAAGTCCCCGGGACCTGATGGTCTGTATCCCAGGGTACTTAAGGAGGTGGCTTTAGAAATCGTGGACGCATTGGTAATCATTTTCCGATGTTCTATAGATTCAGGATCAGTTCCTGTGGATTGGAGAGTGGCTAATGTTGTCCCTCTCCTCAAGAAGGGAGGAGGAGAGAAAACAGGGAATTATAGACCGGTTAGCCTGACTTGGTGGTGGGAAAGATGCTGGAGTCAATTATAAAAGATGAAATTACGACACATCTGGATAGCAGTAACAGGATCGGTCCGAGTCAACATGGGTTTACGAAGGGGAAATTGTGCTTGACTAATCTTCTGGAATTTTTTGAGGATGTAATTATGAAAATGGACAAGGGAGAGCCAGTGGATGTAGTGTACCTGGACTTTCAGAAGCCTTTAATAAAATCCCACATAGGAGATTAGTGGGCAAAATTAGGGCACATGGTATTGGGAGCAGAGTACTGACATGGATTGAAAATTGGCTGGCTGACAGGAAACAAAGAGTAGCGATTAATGGGTCCCTTTCGGAATGGCAGGCGGTGACCAGTGGGGTACCGCAGGGTTCAGTGCTGGGACCGCAGCTGTTTACAATATATATTTATGATTTTGATGAGGGAATTAAAAGTAACATTAGCAAATTTGCCGATGACACAAAGCTGGGTGGCAGTGTGAAATGTGAGGAGGATGTTATGAGAATGCAGGGTGACTTGGACAAGCTGGGGGAGTGGGCTGATGCATGGCAGATGCAGTTTAATGTGGATAAATGTGAGGTTATCCACTTTGGTGGCAAGAACAGGAAGGCAGATTATTATCTAAATGGAGTCAAGTTAGGAAAAGGGGATGTACAACGAGATCTAAGTGTTCTTGTACATCAGTCACTGAAAGCAAGCATGCAAGTTCAGCATGCTGTGAAGAAAGCTAATGGCATGCTGGCTTTCATAACAAGGGGAATTGAGTATAAGAGCAAAGAGGTCCTTCTGCAGCTGTACAGGGCCCTGGAGAGACCACACCTGGAGTACTGTGTGCAGTTTTGGTCTCCAAATTTGAAGAAGTACATTCTTGCTATTGAGGGAGTGCAGCATAGGTTCACAAGGTTAACTCCCAGGATGGCGAGACTGTCATATGTCGAAAGATTGGAGCGACTGGACTTGTATACTCTGGAATTTAGAAGGCTGAGAGCTGATCTTATTGAAACATATAAGATTATTAAGGGATTGGACATGCTAGAGGCAGGAAGCATGTTCCCGCTGATGGGTGAGTCCAGAACCAGAGGCCACAGTTTAAGAATAAGGGATAGGCCGTTTAGAACAGAGATGAGGAAAAACTTTTTCACCCAGAGAGTGGTGGATATATGGAATGCTCTGTCCCAGAAGGTCGTAGCGGCCAAGACTCTGAATGATTTCAAGAAAGAGATGGATAGAGCTCTTAAAGACAGCAGAATCAAAGGTTATGGGGATAAGGCAGGAACTGGATACTGATTGTGGATGATCAGCCATGATCACAGTGAATGGCGGTGCTGGCTCGAAGGGCCGAATGGCCTACTCCTGCACCTATTGCCTATTGTCTATTGTCTAAACTCGTTAACCAGCCTAAAGCAGCCACGCACTTCCTCAAAACCAGCTCGAAACACCGGGTGAAGGGACAATGTTCTCAGGAAGCTCTCTCCAGCCTTCTCCTTGCAGGCCCCCAGGAGCCTCCTCACAATAGGAGTGCTGGTCCCCACAAGAATTGAAACGCCGCCCTTCTCACCAGGGTCCGGACAGACCAGAGCTCAAGTATCAAGGACCTCAGCCACTCCCACGTCTGCCTACGAAAACTCCAGCTTCTGTGACAAATAACCATCGCATGGATAGTCACCCGCACTAAGACCACAGATCTCTTGTGCATTGTGGCGCCAATGGTAAATACGTCAGATACCGATTGTGAAACAAATGGTGTGGCAAAGTGACCTGCGACACCATGTTGAGTATGGCTCTAGCATAAATACCCTCTATCCATAGAGATCTGTGGAGCTTGGCCCCAATAAGCCTTTGGGAATAGGGTTTTTTGCTTTCGAGTGTTCCTTGGGATGTTGCTGGGAACGTATTCTCCCTGAGACGCTAGGCCGTTTTATCACCAATTTTCCCCCAAGTTTCCCGACATCTCTGCTTAGGTACCCGGCGGCTCACTCTCCGAGTGGCTTCCCGTCGTTCACACTCTCGCCTGAAGTGTCCCTCTTTACCCTAGTTATAACACACAATACCGGCCACTTCCCTTCTCGCATGACACCGGCTGCTAGCAGCCCTCTGCATAGTCCGTCCCTTTAGAGGATCTGCCTCCCTATCAGCTCCATCATATGGAGGGGTCACACCCGCTGATAACAACCAGGACATCTCAGTTCTCAACTCTGCCACAATCTCCTTTACCACTCCCCAGGTGGGGCTATCCGTGATCACTTCAACAGAAGGGGCTACTACCGAGGACTGTACCCTGCTGACGGAGCCCTGCCGCGCCTCCAATGCTTTCTCCACCTCCTGTACTTCTCTGATCAGCTCAACAAACGAGGGGTGGGGGCACGTCTTATGAGACAGTCGGAGACCACAAGTCCTGGGACTGGGTGTTCTTCGCTATTTGGTGCACTCTTAACTGATCCAGCTCAGCTGCCTGAATGGCCCTTCTGCACCACCAGCAATTTAGCTGCCTCTCTAGCCTAAAGATGTGGGCAAAAAGCTTCTTTACCTTCTCCTGGCACATGATGTGAAACCCTGTCATAAGCTCCATTGGGCTTTCTGTCACGCCAAACGCACTTTCCAATGCTCACATGGAAACCGCAGCAGCAGCAAGAGGGTACTGGGACCTTATGGCTCTCACAACGTCAGCAGCCCGCCCCCCCAAGCTCTCAACCACTCGCTGTCTCTTCACGTTATCAGAGCACTGCCACTCATCTAACAACTGAGAGGTCTGCTCCGCCCAAGTCTCATACTCCTCGTCCCCCGCGGGGGTGGGCTTCAATCCAGAGAACATTCTCAGCTTCCGATAGCTAGGACCCTCTGCCCGGGCACTGGGCTATTTATTCACTGGAGAGGTAAGGGCTGATACTAGCTCAGAAGTCTCATTCTTCACTGGGGGATGGGGACTCATGAGACACTCCAAATCAGACCACTCCTTCCTCTCACTCCGCAGAAAAAAAAGAACCCTGTCCTTGAAGTCTCCAGCCCAGCTACTTGAGACTCGACCTGCAATTCGGCCCGTTCTCCTACACTCCCTTTCCTGGAAAGTAGGGACAGTCCACAGCTCCCCCTCTTTTGGGGCTCCAGTAGTACCAGGCAGTTCCACTGATGTTACATCAGCACTAGTCTGAATGAAAGCAAAGTCTGTGCCTGCCATTTTATCAAACCTCCACCCCACAATCATAACTTTCCCTACAGCTTCAACAGTACTTAAAAATTGAATTAACGATTCATCAGGAGTTCGAATATCTACACCATTCAATATGCACACATTTGCTACTAGTAACCCCGTGGATTCACACCACTGCTCAACCTTGGCAGCATCCATAACCATGTACCAAAATCACTTTACCTGACGATAGTTTAGCACAAAACCCATTGGTTTAATGCTCAGGACAATCACACAGCATCAAACAAAATCAATCCCAGATGAGCCCCCACAACTGTAACCCTCCGGTTCTGTCGGCTGCGTACGACTAGGGAAGACAATCTCTTTCCCTGCCAAATGTGCGAGATTGAGGTATAAGCTCACACGAGACCCACTGTTTGGGTGGATGCTGCGTGATTTGTTGCCCTGTTACAAATCAGTACCACGAAATAATACCATATACAATTAAATGATTTAGCTTTATAATTCTGAATTTGACTAAATGGTTAATAAAGAAAAAGCAAAATGAAAAGCACACCTTTTAATGAAACAGTCTAATGGGCACAAGTTTGAGCTCACGGTTTTCCTTTTGCTGATCCTCCATCAAATTCCGTGGACTTCATTGACTCCCGGCCCCACTCCAAGTCCACTCCTATGATCTCTCCTCTCCTTCATCTTCTCTTTCCATCTCCTGCTGAACAAAAGACTCAGATCACCTCGGTGTCAGGCACACAACACAAAAGCACACTCCCTTCATTGGGCGGCTCATATTCCAAAGCATCTGTCATCTCTAAGTACAACCCAAACACTGCTTCTACAGAAAGACCATTACATTAGCAGTGAACCCTATCCCAGGGTGTTAACTCAGGCTAAAGCGCAACAAAGATTGGGACAACACCAACCTCAAGGGATTGTGTTCCCACAGTCTCAGGCCCTCAGATCGGCCGGACACCTCACACATTTCCATGTATACTTTATCAGTCTAAGGTGGGAGAACGTTGCCAGAGTGTGAATTAACTGACTGAATCTTTCTTCCCTCCAACTCATCTATTGTCCTGACGTGATGGCACTCAAACATTCTGATGTCGTACTTCAGGGAAGGTGCACTGATAAAGTACATTACCTGAAAGTTACTAACATTACCTTCAGTCGAGTCTTCTATCTCATTTCTGTTTGTGCAACTTTTCTGTCTACTAGATTTCCACTGTTATAACAATGACCACCCTTCAGAGGTTTCTCAGGGCCTTGCAGTTGCTAAGGCACCATACGACATACAAGGATCTAAATAAATGCAAAATAATTCTTTCATTATAAAAAGATTTTGTTTAAGTTGCTTCAATCTGTGTTGGTTGGTTTAAATGTTGGTGCATAGAACCCTTTGCAAAGCTATTTAATCTGAATGTCCACACCAGCTTTTGGACAGAATGATCTAATTCATTCTGTTCCCGTTTGTTTTCTCTACTGTGATTCTTTCTTTGTAAAGTCTGCATCAGTTCATTTGGAAAGTTACTGCTGAGTCAGTGAGAGAACAGTACAGTAAATGTCTGTAATGGTTCTTATTCCATGTTTGATAAGGTCACAGAGTTATAGAGCACAGAAAACAGGTCCTTCTGTCCAACTTGTCCATGCCCACCAAGTTGCCTAACTGAGCAAGTCCAGTTTTCTGGTGTTGATTCACATATTTCTGGTCCAGGTGACTAATCCACCTGACGACCTTTGAGTTTGCCTTGCACTTTTTCCTTTCTAATAGTTATGGCACTGACACTCACAGACCTCTGGCACACTGTTAGTGTCTTCCACAGTGAAGACAGATGCAAAATACCCATTAAGTTCATCTGCTGTTTTTTTTTTTGTCTCTCATTACTACCTCACCAGTGTCATTTTCCAGTGGCCCAATATCAAGTCTCACCTCACTCTTACTCTTTAAATAACTGAAAAATCTTTTAGTATCCACCTTACATTATTGGCTAGTTTGCCCTAATTTTTCATCTTTTCCCCTTTTATAGCTTTCTCAGTTTCCTTTTGTTGCATTTTAAAAGCTTCCCAACCATTCAACTTCCCACTCACTTTTGCTACCTTATATGCCCTTTCCTTGATTCTTACTTAGTCCTTAACTTATTTCATCCGCACAGTTGCCAC
The DNA here is from genome assembly GCF_030028105.1 of Mobula birostris. Classification (NCBI taxonomy): domain Eukaryota; kingdom Metazoa; phylum Chordata; class Chondrichthyes; order Myliobatiformes; family Myliobatidae; genus Mobula; species Mobula birostris. The sequence continues at coordinate 15,288,917 of NC_092387.1, read as the reverse complement.
CACCTGCTATTTGAGAACTTCTTCCTCTGTGGGACATATCTATCCTGTGCCTTGTGAACTATTCCCAGAAACTTCAGCCATCTTTGACCTGCCATCATCCCCACCAGTATCTTCCTCCAATCCACCTGGGAAAGCTCCTCTCTCATGCCTCTGTAATTCCCTTTATTCTGTTGCAATACTGATACATGTGACTTGTGCTTCTCCCTCTCAAACTGCAGTACAAATGCAGTCATATTATGATCACTGCCTCCTAAGTGTTCCTTTATGTTAAGCTCCCTAATAAGATCTGGGTTATTACGTAACACCCAATCTAAGATAGCCTTTCCCCAAGTAGACTCAAGCACAAGCTGCTCTAAAAAGCCAACTCGTAGGCATGCAACTAATTCTCTCTCTTGCAATCTAACCCCAACCTGAATTTCCCAATCCCCTTGCATATTGAAGTCCCCCATTACAATTGTGCCATTGCCTTTATTACATGCCTTTTCCAGCTCTCTTTGCCATGTCAACACCACATCTTGGCTACTATTTGGAGACTTACTTATGATTCCCGTAATGTTTTTTTTTAACCCTTGAAAATTCTTAACTCCTCCCACAGATATTAACATTATTTGACCCTATGTCACATCTTTCTCAAGATGTAATTCTAATTTTTACCAACAGAGCCACATCACCGCCTATGCCTTCCTGCTTGTCTTTATGATGCAAAGTTTATCCTTTGATGTTTAGCTCCCAACTATGATCTTCTTTCAGCCACAACTCAGTGATGCTCACAATGTCATACCGACCAATCTCTAATTGGGCCACAAGTTCATTCACTTTATTCCGAATGCTACACGCATTTAAACAGAACACCTTCAGTCCTGCGTTCTTCATTCTTTTGAATTTAACAATTTAACTCCCTGCTCTGTCTGCATTTGTATCCAATCATTTACTGGTCCTTCCTTACATTCATCATCTACTTGTAAACATGCTGACTCATCCTTAGCTCTATCATTCAGGTTCCCATCCCCCTGCTGTATGAGTTTAAACAACTCCCAACAGCTCTAGTAAATCTGCCCACAAGAATATTGATCCCCCTCAGATTCAAGTGCAACCTGTCCCTTTTGTACAGGTCTCACCTGTCCCAGAAGAGGTCTCAATTATCCAGAAATGTGAATCCCTGCCCACTCCTCCAATTCTTCAGCCACTCATTTATCTGCTACCTCATTCTATTCTTATCCTCATTGTCTCATGGCACAGACAGCAATCCCGAGATTACTACCCTTGAGGTCCTGCTTCTCAGCTTCCTTCCTATATTCTTTTATCAGGACCTTCTCCCTTTCTGCTCCTATGTCAACTAATGGCTGCTCACCCTCCCTTTTCAGGGTATTATGGACACATCCAGAAACATTTTGGACCCTGTCAAGCTACCATCCGTGTTTCCTTTTTGCGTCCACAGAATCGCCATTCTGTCCCCCTGACTATAGAGTTCCGTATCACTGCTGCCAACCTCTTCCATTCCCTACCCTTCTGAGCCACAGGGCCAGACTCAGTGCCAGAGGCATGGCTGCTGTTCCTTCCCAAACTAGGTCATTCCCCCCAACAGTACTCAAAATGGAGTACTCATTGTTGAGGGGGATGGCCATGAGGGTGCTCTCCACTATCTGATGTTCCCCCTTCCCTCTCCTGACAGTCACCCATTTATTCGTCTCCTGGAGCCTTGGGGTGACCACCTCCCTGTAGCTCCTGTCTGTCACTGCCTCACTTCCCCTAACAAGCCGAAGGACATCAAACTGCCACTCCAGTTCCCTAACACGGTCTCTAAGGAGCTGCATCTCGATGCACCTGGTGCAGATGTGGCCATCGGGGAGGCTGGGAGTCTCCTCGAAATCCCACATGTGACACCCAGAACAGTACTCTGGTTCTGTAGACATACTCCCTGTTCTGTCTAGAGTTGTATTAGAAATAAGAAATGAACTTACCGAACCTCCACCTGTTCTTGCCAAAGCCTTGATGAGCCAAAGCCTTCCTATTCTGACTCTGACTGCTCCGACGATGGCCAGACAGTACATCTTTTTTATAGAGACTGGGTTTCCTATGGAAAATCTTTGTCAGACTTGCATGGGAATGCTCCTGTTGCATTTGCACAGTACTCCAATTAATGACTCCCATCAACAAGCTTGCTGCTTTTTCAAGCTCTTAGTCGGACCCCATTTGCGCTTCCACAGTATTCCAATCAATTGCTCCCGTCAACAAAATTGCTGCTTTTTCAACCTCTGCGGACCTGTGCGGGAACGCTCCTGTTGTATCTGCACAGGTCCTACCCCTCACCTGGGTCCACCTACCAGCCACTTGCTCCTGCCCCGCCTCTTCTTGTCCCTTTCTCTAGGCTATCGCCATTCACCTGGATCCACTGAATACCCACTAGCTCTTGTGCCACCTCTTCCCTTCCCTTTTTCCAGCCTTTCTCCCCTCACCTGGATCCACCTCTCACCCACTAGTTCCTGTCCCACTCCTTCCCTTACCTCCTTCCAGCCTATCTCCCCTCAAGCTTCCAGTCCACTTCCAAAATGGTGACTGGCTGTTTCCCTCCATAGGTGCAGCCCAACCACTGAGTTCCTTCAGCAGTTTGTGCTTTGCTCCAATTCCTTTCCTGATGAGTGGGTTAGTTTAAAATTACCTTTAAACTTTTCACATCTTTTACTTGCTGATTATGGTTGGGATTAATGAAAATCCAGTGCATATCAAATGTGTGCCAACCCAGTCTACTTCTTCTTACGGACTTTGATATCTATTCATTGAGATTCAAAGGGCAACTTTTTTTGTTTTTATTCACGGGATGTGGGTGTTGCTGGGAAGTCTGAGATGGTTGGTTCCAAACTCCTGGTATGCTGTTGAACCAACCACGCGAGTACAGGGACACAAGCAGTTCCACAGATGCAACACACTCAAAATGCTGGAGAAGCTCAACAGGTCAGGAGGGAATAAACAGTTTCAGTTTTGTGAAAAATATGGACAGTACAGTATACAGAGTACTTGTGTGGACAAAAGAAGAGAGAACGGCTTCAATCTCCTGTCCTTTGCACATTGGGATAGAAGATCTTTAGAAAGGGTTCTTCTAGTTGGAAGCTGAAATCTGAAGTTTCTTCAGCCTAATACATTAAGGAATACATCCAACAATGCTGTTAATTCTCAAAGAATACCTGAAAATCCATCGCTGTTATATATTACAAACTCACCGTTGCTCATAAACCACAATGAATGATTTCATAAAGCTGTACGCTTAACAGTTTGAGTTCCCGTTCTGAGAATTCATTGCTGGCAGACCATCACGGTTCAAAACACTTGTAGGAATACATTGAACAAATGCAGCAAGATGTTGTCCAACTGAGAGGGCTACTTGTTAGTTCCAAAGCCCTGAGGCAGTGTGGTGTCTGATCGCTGCAGACGGCTGTGCCTGATGTGCTGATGAATCTCCGGGCTGCAGCTCAGAATTCTCACCTCTAGGTCAGAGGCTCGAGAGCTCAGGCCACACTCCAGATAGTGAGAACAAACCCTGGCTGTTGCCGTCGTGCTCCGCGAGGGTGTCTGATGTCAGACATTGGGATCAAACAACAGTCTGAGAAAAGAAAAGGGCCCATTACAGTTAAACCAGACCAAGCGCACAATGAGTTCATACTGGAGTATCCGGGAGTGTATCACTTACTCATGCGTGTGAAAACACCCGTCACATTTTCAAACTCCCCTCGAAGAGCTCCTCGAGCAAACTGGCTCTCTCTCTCTCTCTCTCTCTCTGGAATATTGTCCTTCCTTCTTGGATCAATTCATCTGCACAAAACACTTTGTGCAACTGAGACTCTCCTTCCCATGGGATTCAGCAGCATCTTCCCTTTTGTGCCGTTCCATAGGACCCGCCATAAGACCCCAAACAGGACTACAGTCCGTCACCAAGCTCTCCATTCCCCTGCTCTCTCTAGAACTTTCTCCAGATCCCACCATCCTGACTGGCTGACACCACATTCCTAAGTTGAACAGCTGGGCTTCTTAACTTCAGCCCAAACCAAAACATTCCGCCAGCAGGACACACTGCTTTTGCAGAAAACTGATAAAATGAAATACCTGCAGCATAGCAGTAGAAATCTTATCCAGGCCATTGCATTTACTTTTCATGAGGTGCGCACATGATATGGTGGTGTGATGACGTATGCCATTCACTTACTTTTACATATAGCCCATAATGAATTATTTAAACAACAAAGAATGATTAATCAACAATGTATTTAGAATATTACTCAAATGTTACTGAAATATTAAATGCACAACATCTGTAATGTCTTTGTCCTTCAGTATAGCTTATAACTTTACGATCGTAATGTAGTGCATCCTCCCCAACAGATATTTCTCAATACTACATACATAACTACACCTAATGGGTACATTATTGGCTGCAAAGTGCTTTGAGATATAAAGAAGATTGTGAAGGAACTTAGTGAGTCAGGCTGCATCTATGGAGGGAAATGGACAGTCACCATTTTACATCAAGATCCAGGGCTGGATGACAGAGGGGAGATAGCCAGTATAAAGCAGTAAGAGGAAGAGGGGAGAAAGAGTTGGCCAGTGGGCAGTACACTTAGTTACTGTAACACCTTACGGCACTAGTGAACTGGGTTCAATTCCCACCGCTGTCCATCTGCACGTTCCCCGATGGGCATGTGTTTCCTCCAGATGCTCTGCTTTCCTCACACAGTTTAGAGATGTGCCAGTTAGGAGGTTAATTGCCATTGTAAAATATCCTGTGGTGAGGCGAAGGTTAGGTATGTGGATTGCTGAATGGAATGGCTCATCAGGCCAGAAGGGTCTTCTTCTGTTTTCTCTCCCTCCCCCTCCCCCTCTCCCCCACCCCCTCCCCCTCTCCCCCTCTTCCCCCATCTCTCTCTCCCCTTCTTCCTTTCCCCCTCTCTCTCAGGGTTTAGATTTGCTGGTAGATTGGATTTTATTTCTATTATTATGTCACTACACTTATATGTTCTTTCAATGTTCTCGTGAACCGGATAAATTTAAGGGGAGCATGTGAACTGGGACCCATATGAGGGGGAATGGAATGTAGGAACTGGGTCCCCGGTGAAGACAGAGCAGCACAGAGCAGCTAACTGTGCCTGTACTGACTATTATGCCAGCCTCAACTGCACACAATCCAAATCTTTCTAATCCCTACCTGTTCATCTGTCTGCCAAAGTTAAACACTGTTACTCTATCTGCTTCCAAGTCAGCATGTTCCAGGCACATTATAAAACAACTGCCTCAGGGCAGCACAGTAGTGTAGTGGTTAGCACAATGCTTTACAGCACCAATGACACGGGTTCAAGTCCCACCGCTGACTGTAAGGAGTCTGTACGTTCTCCCCATGATAGTGTGAGTTTCCTCCAAAGACATACCAGTTGGTAGATTAATTCAACATTGTAAGTTGTCCCATGATCAGGCTAGGGGTAAATTAGGGCTTGCTGGGCAGTGCAGCCCATTCTCTCTGGGAAGGGGCTATTCAATAAATAAATAAATCCACTTTAATATTGAGAACTCGTAATCAGCATTATTTTTACTTGCAGTTTGTCTCCTTTTGCACATAGGTAGTTATTCAGTCTTTGTCTGTTTCTGAATAGTTTTCTGGTTGAGTAACAGTTGGTGTAAAGCTATTACAGCACAAGCCATTGGGGTTCAAGTCCCACCGCTGTCTGTGAGGGGTTCGCATGCTCTCCCATGACCACGTTTCTATAGGTTTCAATGGGTACATTTAATGCCAGAGAAATGTATACAATATGTGAGTTGCCTCTGGGTGCTCCGACTTCCTTCCACATTCCAAAGGCATTCGGTTGGGGTCAGTAAGTTGTGTGCTCGCTATGCTGGTACCAGAAGCACGGCAACGTTTACGGGCTGCCCCCAGCACATCCTCGGACTGTGTTGGCTGTTGGTGCAAATGACGCACTTCAGCGCTTGTTTCATTGTACATGTGACAAAAAAAGATAATCTCATCTTTTTTCCTGTAGTTGCTTGAATCGCAGTGTAGTATATCTACCTTGTTATAATCTTGCACTTTATTGTTTACCTGCACTGCACTCTTTTGGATGCTTTTATACTTTATTCTGCATTATTTATTGTTTTGCCTTACTCTAGCCCAATGCACTGTGTAATGGACAGTATGTAGGACAAGCTTTTCTCTGTATCTTTCTATGTGTGACAATAATAAACCAATATCAGTACCAATAATAACTTTACTTTGAACTCGCCTCCCTCACTTTACACCATATATCCTCTCGTATTTGACATTTTCACCCTGAGAAACAGACCCTGACAATCTACCTAACTGGTCTCCTCTCTATTTTATATACTCTGGGTGAGTGGGAAGGGAGGGCTGCAAACATGAAACGTCAGATCTTCAGGATTTCCAATTAGTCAGACAGCAGGTTATTGATGTTTCACTGCCCTTTCTATCTAGCCCGTTATAATGTCCATGGCCAATGACTAAGCTGGGCTGTCCTTCTGTGGGTGAGGAGATTGAGGCTGCACGTGGTCCTCCAGGTCTGATCTCAGCAACATCCTGCTACATTGCTGCAAATCCCGACTCTCCTCATCCAGTCCTCTTGCAGTAAAGGCTGGCATCCTGATCGCATCTCATTCTCTGCGTGCACCTAATTCTTAATTGATGCTAAAATTACAGTGAAATGTTCAGCCAGGATGCTCTCACTCCCACCCTTTCCCCAAAAAACACGCGGCCCTGAGATCAGTGCTTGACTCACAGAAATCCACTGCCCTTATTTCCTTTGGACAGTCGCGGCCTTATGGTCTCCCAGCTGTGATGGGCACAGCTCAGTTTACCCCACACCAGGATCCACAAGCAGGACTGCTCTGGGAGACACATGGTCTCAGACTGATCTTGCCATAGAACTTATTTCTTTTAACTTTGACTCGATTCTCTTGTTCGCACCCACCCCACAATCATCTCAACTCCTCTGAAACTTTCCACAACTTTCCACAATCAGAATCACGCTCAGGTTTATTATCAGCATATAGTGTGCAATACATAATAATAAAAACTGTGAATTACAGTAAGAAATTATATCATGTTAAATTAAATAAGTAGTGCAAAAAAAGTAGTAAGGTACTGTTCATAGGTTCAATATCCATTCAGAAACCTGATGGCAGAGGGGAAGAAGCTATTCCTGAATCATTGAGTGCGTGCTTTCAGTTTCCTGGTCCAAACTGGCTCATGCTCATCATGAACATCCATCCTGTCTGCACCTCCATCCCTCAACAGGAGGTCCTTGTACAGAGGCCCACAGCACCACGCACCTACCACCACTCTCCTTCAGCTGACTAAACCCATTCTTCCATTCAGTTACTTAGCTCTTAATTCCACATTCTTCCGATCAAAGGCATAGCAATGAGAACTCGTAGAGGACCAGGCTAACCCTATCTCTCCTACAAAACTCATGTTCCATTTTCGTAGCTGACAGATTCCACCCTTCTCTCACTTTTTTACTGCTTCATTATGGTGGAATTCTTCATTAAGATGGAGAGTGACATAGTTAATTCAGAAACAAAGGTTCTGAACTTAAAGAGGGGTAACTTTGAAGGTATGAGATGTGAATTAGCTAAGATAGACTGGCAAATGACACTTAAAGGATTGACGGTGGATATGCAATGGCAAGCATTTAAAGATTGCATGGATGAACTACAACAATTGTTCATCCCAGTTTGGCAAAAGAATAAATCAAGGAAGGTAGTGCACCCGTGGCTGACAAGAGAAATTAGGGATAGTATCAATTCCAAAGAAGAAGAATACAAATTAGCCAGAAAAAGTGGCTCACCTGAGGACTGGGAGAAATTCAGAGTTCAGCAGAGGAGGACAAAGGGCTTAATTAGGAAGGGGAAAAAAGATTATGAGAGAAAACTGGCAGGGAACATAAAGACTGACTGTAAAAGCTTTTATAGATATGTAAAAAGGAAAAGACTGGTAAAGGCAAATGTAGGTCCCCTACAGACAGAAACAGGTGAATTGATTATGGGGAGCAAGGACATGGCAGAGCAATTGAATAATTACTTTGGTTCTGTCTTCACTAAGGAGGACATAAATAATCTTCCAGAAATAGTAGGGGACAGAGGGTCCAGTGAGATGGAGGAACTGAGCGAAATACACGTTAGTCGGGAAGTGGTGTTAGGTAAATTAAAGGGATTAAAGGCAGATAAATCCCCAGGGCCAGATGGTCTGCATTCCAGAGTGCTTAAGGAAGTAGCCCAAGAAATAGTGGATGCATTAGTGATAATTTTTCAAAACTCTTTAGATTCTGGACTAGTTCCTGAGGATTGGAGGGTGGCTAATGTAACCCCACTTTTTAAAAAAGGAGGGAGAGAGAAACCGGGGAATTATAGACTGGTTAGCCTAACGTCGGTGGTGGGGAAACTGCTGGAGTCAGTTATCAAAGATGTGATAACAGCACATTTGGAAAGCAGTGAAATTATCGGACAAAGTCAGCATGGATTTGTGAAAGGAAAATCATGTCTGACGAATCTCATAGAATTTTTTGAGGATGTAACTAGTAGAGTGGATAGGGGAGAACCAGTGGATGTGGTATATTTGGATTTTTTTTGGGGGGTCTATTTTACTTTATTTTATATTTTGTGCAAGACCACTTATGTGAAAGAGACCGTCTTTTCAAAAGTTAAGATGAATACAACATAATTATCTAACACAATTTCAAAAGGCAAAAGCTTGTTCACTACAATTACAGTCATTTTCTTGTATTTGGATTCTTTTTTTTAATTTTATTTTTATTTGGATAAGGAATTCACAAATATCATGTACCTTTTTCACACATATAACCTTTTTCATTTTTTTATATGTATAAAACTACAATTATTTATACATTCTTAAGTACACATTGAGATGATATAAAAGGAAAATAAACATTTAAATAGATAATTATGTACTGTGGTAAATCTAACCTATTAGGCTAAGTAATGGAATTAGTTGTTAAGAAAAATGGTAATAATAGTTTCCATATAACCCTTCTGGACCATTTCCACTGGTCCAAAATGTTGTATATAAGCCTATGTATCAATCATTGTAGGTGTTTATATCCTAATTTGTTCATGCTTGCTCCTGCCCGCAGACATAATTATCCAATCCCTATGTATTTATTTACTTAATTTTTTCATTTTTTTATCCCTTTCCCAAATCTTTCCCTTTACTTGTGTTAATTCTCTATTTTCCAAAAGAAAACAAAAAAAACAAACATTTAGACTAGGGGTGCTTACGTTAGCAATATTACTGTGTTGATGAGAAGAGCAGTATAAATCATTAGGAGAGTCATCTAAAGTCTGCTCGCATTGGGGTTATATATTCAATCCATTTATTCCAGATTTCATAAAATTTTTCTTTTTGAGTTCTCAGGGAGTAAGTCAACTTTTCCATTTTAAATATTTCCAAGATAATTTCGTACCAATCTTCTAATGTAGGTGGTACTGGATTTAGCCATTTTCTAGTGATTGATTTCTTACTTGCCGCTAAGAGGGCCTGCAGCAACTTTATATCTTCCTTCTGTTCAAGAAACAATACATGCCCCAAATAGAGCGTCTCAAAGTTCAGAGGTATCTGGGACCTAAGTACCTTAACTAATGTTCTATGAATACCTTCCCAAAATAGACTTAATTTAGGGCAATCCCAAAAAATATGAAAATGATTTGCCTCCTTGGAGCCGCACCTTCTCCAACACATCACATTTGTATCTTTATATTTTTCCTGATATGGGGTCTTGAAGTATAATGTTTTTCCAACAATGTTCTCTCCAAGTCAAAGAATTAGTCAAGGACCATTGAAAGCTGCAGATTTTCCCCCAAGCCTCCTCTGAAAGTACCAACCCCGCTTCTTTCTCCCACTTCTCTTTAATATACAGTGTATTTACATTTTTAGCATGGGAGAGTGCATTATATAATCGAGAAACTGATTTACTAAGTATTGAACTGCAAGCCGAATTCAGAATCTTGAAAAATTCTAATTCTACTGTTGATAGGTCTGTATATCTACAACTCTGGTTAACATAGTTTCGTACTTGAAGGTACCTAAAAAAGTCATTATGTTCTAGGCCATGTTTGTCCTGCAGGATTTGGAAACTTTGTAATACTCTTTTATCTATAAATGAGAGGTAGGTTGTAAGACCTTTCTTTATCCACAGCTCAAATCTTTTATCTCCTCTGTTGGGAAGGAATTCGGTATCATATGCACACCATCTAAAGAGCTTTAACATGTTATTAATTCCACATGAATTAACCACCTTCTGCCATACTTTTAATGTAAGATTTATCCAAGCGTTTTTAAATTTTTCCAACTGGGCCATCAATCCTTTGTCAGCTATTGAGGCCTGAAGAGGAAAACTGTCAACTAATCCAAATTCTATTTCCTTCCATCTAGCCTTATATTCCCTATTACACCAATATAACAGAGGGGTTATCTGTGAGGCATAAAAATAATTTCTCAGGCAAGGAAGAACCATACCTCCTCCTTCCTTCCCTAACTGTAAGGTGTTATATCGAATTCTAGGTTTCTTTCCTTGCCGAATGAAGCGGGAAATCCATTTGTCCCATTCCCTGAATTGATTATCATCCACCTCCACCAGTAAACTACGGAAAAGATACAATAACCGAGGAAGAATATTTATTTTTATAGTATTTATCCTTGAATTTAAACTTAAAAAGGGGATAAGATTCCATCTATGCATATCTGCTTTTATCTCTGAGATTAATGGCCCATAATTTACCTGTGACAGTGTTGAAAGATCCTTCGGCAGGGTTATTCCTAAATATTTTAATGATTTAGCTTCCCACTTAAGATCATATGTATCCTGCAACTTTTTGGATGGTGTATAATTTAGGGACATAACCTGCGTTTTCTTTACATTTATTTTATAACCTGATATTTTCCCAAAGTCATCCAACAGTGTAAACGATCCTATAAATGATTTTTCTGGTTCACTCAGATAGACCAAAACATCATCTGCGAATAACGCTACTTTCTGTTCAATCCCTCCACCTTGATACCTTTTACGATTTCGCTCTGTCTTATTAGTTGGGCAAGCGGTTCAATATATAGCGCAAAAAGGAGAGGAGAAATTGGGCATCCCTGTCTAGTGCCTCTCTCTAAGATGAAGGAGTCAGCGAGGTCCCCATTTATCTTAATTCAGGCTGTAGGGCTGTCATATAGAGTCTGAATTACTTTAATAAACTTTTCTTGAAAGCCGAATCTTCCTAACACTCTGTATAGGAATGCCCAACTAACCGAATCAAAAGCTTTCTCAGCGTCCAATCCTACTACCATTGTCTCTGTCTCGTTCTTATTAACCTGTTCTAATATGTGCAGAGTTCTCCTTATGTTGTCCTGTGTTTGTCTTTGTTGAATAAATCCAATCTGGTCTAAATGGATTAGGCCAGGTAAAAGCTTTTCCAATCTGCGCGCTAATAGAGATGTAAATAGTTTGTAATCTAAATTAAGAACACTAATTGGCCGATAATTGCCACATTCTAGTTTATCTTTATCCTCTTTAGGAATAACTGAAATAATCGCTTCTCTCCAGGAAGGTGGAGTTTCTCCTCTCTGCAAGATCCAATTAAAGGTGTTAAGTAGTAATAGGGCTAACTGTGTCTTCAGGGACTTGTACCACTCTGAGGTAAACCCATCAGAACCCGGGGACTTTCCAGCCTTTAACCTAGAGATGGCCACTTTCAGTTCTTTGACAGTTACTGGTTCTAATAAACTTTCATTTTGTAAATCTGTAAGTTTAGGTAGATCTAAAAAATTCAATACACTGTCTATATAGGGCTCATTGGGGGCCCAGGGTTGGGAGTACAGCTCTCGATAATATGTTTCAAAACTCTCTTGAATTTTCCCTTTTGTACTCTCCACAAGATTTGTCTTTGGATTCTTTATTTTATGAATTGTATTGTCTGCTTGTTGTTTTCGTAATTTATATGCTAATAATCTAGCTGATTTACCTCCTACTTCATAATTCTTTTGTCTCAGGTAAAGAAAATTTCTTTGAGTTTCCAACGTATAAATATCGTCAATTTCACTTTGCAATTTCCTAATTTCCTGTTTTCGATTTGAATTACTTTTGTTGCTATCTACAACTTGAAGATTTTTGTACATTGATTTTTTTCATGTGAGTGGTAATGGAAATAATTTTCCCTCTCAGTACAGCTTTCAATGTATCTCATAAGATCACCGGTGATGTTTCTCCCGTGTCATTAAGATCTAGATATTCTTTGATTTCTCCCCTTAATCTCTCCATTACTTTCGGGTTATTGAGTATATGTGAGTTTAGCCTCCATAGTGTTTTCCTCATTTTCCTTTCCAGGATTAGAGACATAGAGACTGGGCTATGATCCGACAGATCAATTGTTGCAATATTACAGTTTTTTATCCTGAGTCTATCTGTATTAAAGATAAAGAAATAGTCTATCCTTGAATAGGCTGAATGAGGGAAAGAGTAATATGTATAATCTTTAGTAGTAGGGTGTAATTCCCTCCAGACATCTATAATTCCCAACTCCTCCATCAATGAATTCACTTTCCGAGTCAGAGGTTTATTCTGAGTAACTATTCTTGAAGAATCTAATATAGGATTTAATCTAATATTAAAATCCCCTCCACAAATTACTACTCCTTGAGAACTGATCATTAGGTCAAAAATGTGTCTATAAAATGACCATTCACAACCTGGAGGAGCATAAACATTCAGCAATGTTATTTCTGTACCTTCTATTCTTCCTGTGATTTTTACGAACCGTCCTTCTTTGTCTCTAGTCTCTGAAATATGTTCGTAATTAAGAGTACTTGATATTAAAGTAGCTACCCCTCTTTTGTGACTCAATTTATATGATGAATAAAATACATGCTTAAAGCCCATTCTTTTTAATTTTCCATGTTCAGATTGGCTCATATGTGTTTCCTGGAGGAAAGCTATTTGTGCCCTCTCTTTTTTCAATTTAGACATAATCTTATTTCTTTTAATTGGATTCAAAACCCCACTAACATTATAGGAAATTATTTTTACCAATTCAGTTTGCATTTTTCTCTAGTAGAGAAAAAAACACTCTCCTTTTCTAACCAAACAGTAAGCAATCCCTTCTCAACAGTAAACCAAGACATATAACCACACCCTAGACATTTTTGAACGTGCAACATTTGAAAATTTTTCCCAACTTCCCACAGTGAGGCCTGAGCACCGACCCACCTCAGTTCAGAGGGATAACCTTTATCTTCAGCCTGTGTTAGAGGGCCCTCAGCAGTTTGAATAATCATAGAGAATTTTCTTCTATTTATGTCTCGACCATATTGCTATCATTCAAGTTATTCCATCTAGTTTATTTTCGGTTACCAGTTTTCATTTTACCTTTAAGTCCGATTTACTCTTTTCAGTCATTTCTCTTAATTAATCTGTGTTCTCTGTACATTCGCGTCTGAATATTTGCAGCTTTTCCTTGTAGTTTGACACTCTGGTTCGTGTGGAGCGTCCTCGCCCCACTAACTGCCACGACTTCTGCCGAATCCTCTCCAGTAGCGACTCCGGTTGGGTGATAAATTTAATAGGTAGTCCCTGGTCCGCCAGGTCCAACGTTGCCTCCTCCACCGTAGCGTAAGTTTTTGTCCCTTCATCGTAAAAGACTCTCAGCCGAGCTGGATACAGGATCTGGAATTTGATGTTGTTTTCCTTCAGGACTCTCCGTGTTTCCGTATATTCCTTCCGTCTGGCAAGAATCCCTGGTGCATAGTCGTGGTCTAAACTGATTTTACAGTTGTTCCACATGAAACCTTTCTTTTGTCATGCCCTTTTAAGCACCTCTTCCTTCGTTCTGTAACTGAGAAATCTGACCAGAATCGATCTGGGCTGGGCGCCTGCTGGAGGCTGTGGTGCCAATGCGCGGTGAGCTCTTTCTATCTGTAGGTCTTTTGCGGCCGGTATATCAAGGTTCTCTCTAAGTAGCTTCTCCACGAAGGGAATCATCAATCCGGGTTTACCTTCAGTTCCTTCGGGAACTCCGTAAATCCTCACATTTTCCCTTCTCGAGTGGCCTTCTTGATCTATTAGTTTCCACTGGAGCTGGTCTTGCAGCTTCAACATTTCTGCTATCACCTCCTCTGTGTTTTGTAGCTTCTCTTCAATTCCAACAATCCTCGCTTCGGCTTCATCTATCCGCGAGTTAGTTTTTACTATCTCTCCTTTAATACCTTCCAGCTGTTTGCTGTTATCTTGTCGGAACTCGCGAATCTCTCCCAGAATCAAGGACAGAGTCACCGATTCCCCCTCATTATCTCCGTCCTGGCTTGCCGTGGGGGAGCTAGGCCCGTCACCTTGCTGCGTCTCTTTATGTTTATCAGCCTTCGGAGCGGACTTTTTAATCTTGTTCTTAGGCATCATCCTTGCCCCTTTTATTAATATAGTTATGCAATATTAAGTATTTGTCTAAATTCGATTATGGGGCAGTTTACCTTCTTTTTTGTCGAGAGACCTTTTCCTTACGCTGCCATTCCCTTGATGACCCGGAAGTCCTTGTCAGTATATTTGGATTTTCAAAAGACTTTTGACAAGGTCCCACACAGGAGATTAGTGTGCAAACTTAAAGCACACGGTATTGGGGGTAAGGTATTGATGTGGATAGAGAATTGGTTAGCAAACAGGAAGCAAAGAGTGGGAATAAACGGGACCTTTTCAGAATGGCAGGCAGTGACTAGTGGGGTACTGCAAGGCTCAGTGCTGGGACCCCAGTTGTTTACAATATATATTAATGACTTGGATGAGGGAATTAAATGCAGTATCTCCAAGTTTGTGGATGACACGAAGCTGGGTGGCAGTGTTAGCTGTAAGGAGGATGCTAAGAGGATGCAGGGTGACTTGGATAGGTTGGGTGAGTGGGCAAATTCATGGCAGATGCAATTTAATGTGGATAAATGTGAAGTTATCCACTTTGGTGGCAAAAATAGGAAAACAGATTATTATCTGAATGGTGGCCGATTAGGAAAAGGGGAGGTGCAACGAGACCTGGGTGTCATTATACACCAGTCATTGAAAGTGGGCATGCAGGTACAGCAGGCGGTGAAAATGGCGAATGGTATGCTGGCATTTATAGCAAGAGGATTCGAGTACAGGAGCAGGGAGGTACTACTGCAGTTGTACTAGGCCTTGGTGAAACCACACCTGGAGTATTGTGTGCAGTTTTGGTTCCCTAATCTGAGGAAAGACAGCCTTGCCATAGAGGGAGTACAAAGAAGGTTCACCAGATTGATTCCTGGGATGGTAGGACTTTCATATGATGAAAGACTGGATGAACTAGGCTTGTACTTGTTGGAATTTAGAAGATTGAGGGGGGATCTGATTGAAATGTATAAAATCCTAAAGGGATTGGACAGGCTAGATGCAGGAAGATTGTTCCCGATGTTGGGGAAGTCCAGAACGAGGGGTCACAGTTTGAGGATAAAAGCGAAGCCTTTTAGGACTGAGATTAGGAAAAACTTCTTCACACAGAGAGTGGTGAATCTGTGGAATTCTCTGTCACAGGAAACAGTGAAGCCAGTTCATTGGCTATATTTAAGAGGGAGTTAGATATGGCCCTTGTGGCTACGGGGATCGGGGGGTATGGAGGGAAGGCTGGTGCAGGGTTCTGAGTTGGACGATCAGCCATGATCATAATAAATGGTGGTGCAGGCTCGAAGGGCCGAATGGCCTACTCCTGCACCTATTTTCTATGTTTTCTATGTTTTCCTATCAGGCACCCATAGCTGTCCTAACCATACCCTTCCCATCGGTCTTCCCGCAAAGATTATACCCCATTCCCTGAGCCTCCCTGTCTCTGTTACAAGTATTTTTATACAGGATATTTCTGAGGCATCTTCTTTTCTTCTTGGTCCAGACGTTGTCTCCACTATAGTTTACCAGCCTCTCAACTCCAGCTCTTCAATACCCTGAACTTCTGCTCTCCTATGGAAACACAAAAGTCAAACATAATTCACCTGCATTTCCATCCATGAGTCACCTTCAATGCTCACAATTCAGTCTCTTCGACAGCAGGGAAAGAAAACGTAGATTGGAAAAGGGTTTTGGAGACATTTGGTAACAATGTTGACCTGAGTTTCGATTAATTCTCCATCACATTCTCATTTGACCCTTTTGTCTTTAAACACCTGGTTCTTCTCTTTTTCTTGTCAGACTCCACCTATTGCCTGCCCATCTCTGCCTTCCAACTCCACCCGTCCCCCTTCCCTACCTGCGTAAATTCCTGTACAATATATGACAATAGACAATATACAATAGGTGCAGTAGGCCATTCGGCCCTTCGAGCCAGCACCGCCATTCACTGTGATCATGGCTGATCATCCACAATCAGTATCCAGTTCCTGCCTTATCCCCATAACCTATGATTCCGCTTTCTCCTGTGTACTGCCTGTACCTATGTGTCCATAATGCAGCTTAGGACACAACTCAGCACATCACAGGAGCCAGCCTCGCCTCCATTGACTCTGTCCTCATTACATCGTCTTGGCAAAGCAGAGAACATAATCAAAGACCCCGCAAACCCATTCTCTTTTCTTCCAATGCTACCCTTTGCAGAAGAAACACAAGCTTGAAAACAGATACCACCAGGCTCAAGGACAGCTTCTATCCATTGTTTTGAACAGGCCTCTTCTATGATAAAGATAAATTTTGATCTCTTAATCTACCTTGTCATGGTCCTTGTACCCTATTGTCTACTTGAAAATAAGCTGCAGGTAATACTCTGCATTCTACTGCGGGGGGATCTGTCTTGTCTTGTCCTCGTCTCCATGGGGTAAGTCAGGCCATCCTGCCGTTGCCCTGCGGGGGGTCATGTCTTGTCTTGTCTTGTCTTGTCTTGTCTTGTGCTTGCATCAGTGGAGTAAGTCAGGCCGTTTTGCCGTTGCCCTGCGGGGGACACGTCTTGTCTTGCCTTGTGCTTGCCTCCGTGGCGTAAGTCAGGCCGTTTTGCCGTTGCCCTGTGGGGGACATGTCTTGTCTTGTCTTTGCCTCTGTTGGGTAAGTCTGGCCGTTCTGCCATTACCCAACAGGTGGCCTTGTCCCACCTTGGTGTGGAGAGGTTGAATCCTGGCTTGTCTAAGTATAAGTCCCGGCTCTATGTCTATGTACTGTCCTGTCTCATGTTGGTGTCATGTTAACGATGAGTCCCGGCTTTTCGAAGGACAAGTCCCAGCTCTATGTTGATGTTCAGTTCCCAGTCAGTCTCTCAGTTCCAGCCTCTGAGTTATCAGCCTCCGCATTTCAAGACGAAGATCCCGCTGCCAAGCTCCTAGACCATGGTTTCTAGTCCTGGTCCCGCTTTCCCTAGCCCAGGTCTGCGTTCTTGTCCCTGCTCCTGGTCTGAATCCTTTCACGTCTTTACTCTAGTCAAGTCCTGTTCCTTATACTTCAATGTCTGTGTCTTGCATTTGGGCCCGTTCCCAGCGCCTCACTGTGACAATCAATGTCCCACTGTAACCTTTGGCAGCCCTCCACACTGTCCACAACACCCTCAACATTTGTGTCATCAGCAAATTTACTAACCCATTCCCCACTTCCTCATCCAGGTCATTTATAAAAATCACGAAGAGAAGGGGTCCCAGAACAGATCCCTGAGGCACACCACTGGTCACCAACCTGCATGCAGGATATGACCCATCTGCAACCAAGCTTTGCCTTCTGTGGGCAAGCCAGTTCTGGATCCACCGAGCAATGTCCCTTTGGATCCCATGCATCCTTACTTTCTCAATAAACCTTGCATGAGGTACCTTATCAAATGCCTTGTTGAAATCCATGTGCACTGCACTTACTGCTCAACCTTCATCAATGTGTTTAGTCACATCCTCAAAAAATTCAATCAGACTCGTAAGGCATGACCTGCCTTTGACAAAGCCATGCTGACTCTTCCTAATCAAGTTATGCCTCTCCAAATGATCATAAGTCCTGCTTCTCAGAATCTTCTCCATCAGCTTACCAACCACTGAAGTAAGACTCACTGGTCTATAATTTCCTGGGCTATCTCTACTCCCTTTCTTGAATAAGAGAACAACATCCGCACCCCTCAATCCTCAGGAACCTCTCCTGTCCCCATTGATGATACAAAGATCATCACCAGAGGCTCAGCAATCTCTTCCATTGCCTCCTACAGTAGTCTGGGATACATCTCGTCCAGTCCCGGTGACTTATCCAACTTGACGCTTTCCAAAAGCTCCAGCACATCCTCTTCCTTAATATCTACATGCTCAAGCTTTTCAGTCCACTGTAGGTCATCCCTACAATTGCCAAGATCCTTTTCCATAGTGAATACTGAAGCAAAATATTCATTAAGTACCTCTGGTTCCACGCACACTTTTCCACTGTCACACTTGATTGGTTCTAATTCCTCGCATCTTATCCTCTTGCTCTTCACATACTTGTAAAATTCCTTGGGGTTTTCTTCCTGCTTCTTTCCTGCTAGCCTTAAAATCTTCTAGATCTCTATCATTACCTAGTTTTTTTGAACCTTTTGCAAGCTCTTCTTTTCTTCTTGACTAGATTTTCAACAGCCTTTGTACACCATGGTTCCTGTACCCTACCGTCCTTTCCCTGTCTCATTGCAATGTACCTATGCAGAACTCCACACAAATATCCCCTGTACATTTGCCACATTTCTTCCGTACATTTCCGCGAGAACATCTATTCCCAATTTATGCTTCCAAGTTCCTGCCTGATAGTCTTATATTTCCCCTTACTCCAATTAAACACTTTCCTAACTTGTCTGTTCCTATTTCTCTCAAATGCTATGGTAGAGGAAATAGAATTGTCATCACTATCTTTAAAATGCTCTCCCGCTGAGAGGTCTGACACCTGACCAGGTTCATTTTCCAACAACAGATCAAGGACAGCCTCTATTCTTGTAGGCTTATCTACATATTGTGTCAAGAAACCTTCCTGAAGACACCTGACAAACTCCACCCCATCTAAACCCCTCAGTCTAGGGATATGCCAAACGATATTTGAGAAATTAAAATCTCCCACCACGACAACCCTGTTATTTCTACACTTTTCCAGAATCTGTCTCCCTATCTGCTCCTCGATGTCCCTGTTACTATTGGGTGGTCTATAAAAAACACCCAGTAGGGTTACTGACCCCTTTCTCTTCCTAACCTCCACCCACAGAGACTCCGTGGACAATCCCTCCTTGAAGTCTTCCTTTTCTGCAGCCATGACACTATCTCTGTTCAACAGTGCCATGCTCTCACCTTTTTCGCCTCTCTTCCTGTCCTTTCTGAAACATCTAAAGCCCGGCACTCAAAGTAACCATTCCTGCCCCTGAGCCATTCAAGTCTTGGTAGTGGCCACAACATCATAGCTCCAAGTACTGATCCATGCTCTAAACTCATCCACTTTGTTCATAATACAGATGTAGGGATTATGTAGGGAGTAATCTTCCTGGATATCATACAGACAAAAGCTTTTCATTATACGGCAATACATGTGACAACAATAAACTGTGATGGACTCAAGATTCCATTCCACTCTTAAGATAATGATTAGAAAATACTGTGTTGAGAATAAAAGAGACTGGGATGAGGGGGTGCATTTGTTTTTGTTTGCCGCCAGAGACACAATCCAGGAATCTTTAGGGTTTATCCCGTTTGAACTTGTTTTCAGTCACAGGCCGGAGGACCTTTAAGCATGCTCAGAGAATAGTGGTCTGATCAGAGAGTATGCGTCAGTGTGCTGAATTATGTTATTGGAACATCCGACCACAGGAAGGCCACTCAAATGGTACACGTCAATATGATAAAGCCTTATTATAACTCAGAGACAACACCTGTGAGTATTGATATGAAAACACATGAGGCCAAGAAGTCTGAGAAAGGGGTGGCAGAGAATTTTAACAAGCCAAGCATGGTCCCCACCAGGCTCATGAATTCCGTTGTTTTGAAAACTTCAATTACAAAGTAAGCCATTTGGAGCCCGAGCAGCAAAAACAATTGAAGGAATTAAATTTCAAGTATGAGAATTTGTTCCTAGATGTACCCAAACAATGCACAGCTGCTGTGCATGACGTAAATGTCGGTCAAGCTGACCCGTTTAAGCAGCACCCCTACAGGATGAATTTGGGAAAGAATAAAATGGCTGAACAAGTGATTGAATACATGTTGAAAAATGGTATCATTAGGCCACCTACATCTGATTGGGCTTTGCCCTGTGTTATCCTGCCCAAATCTGATAGAAGCATGAGATCCTGTACTGATTACAGAAAACAAAATGCAGTGACAAAGACAGATGCTTACCTATTCCTAGGGCGGATGGTTGTATTGATAAGGTTGGAAAGACTAAATTCCTTAGAGATTGACCTGTTAAATCGATGCTGGTGTGTTCCCTTGACTGAGAGGGCCAGAGAAATCTCTGCATTTGTAACACCTTTTGTACTGTATGAGTATAATGTTTTACCCTTTGGATTGAAAAATGCTCCAGGGACATTCCAAAGGATATTTAATTCTGTGATTTGAGGATTAGAAAATACAGAGGCTTACATTGATGATGTGGTTGTAAGGAGTGAGACGTGGGAAGAACATATTTCAGCAATAGAAAAGCTGTTTGACAGGCTTCCCAAGGCCAATCTTACTGTCAACCTCACCAAAAGTGAATATGGCCATGCCACGGTCACTTACCTTGGCTATGTAGTAGGTCAGGGCCAATTGACTCCTGTTCAGGCCAAGTACAGGCCATTGCTGAGGTTCCCGTTCTGACGTGCAAGAAAGCTCTAAGAATGTTTTTGGGAATGGTTGGTACTACCATAAGTTTTGTAAAAACTTCACGGATATCTCTCTTCCCCTAACAAAACTACTAAGGAAGGGTGGAAAGTTTGTTTGGAATGCACATTCTCAGGACACGTTTGAACGACTGAAAATGATTCTATGTTATCAACCTGTGCTCAAAGCATCTGATTTTACAAAGCCATTTTCTATAGCTGTAGATGTCAGTGACAAAGCTGCTGGGGCAGTATTGTTACAAAGAAATGATAGAGGATAGAGGACCCAAATGCAAAACACAGATACTGAAGTACAAGGAACAGGACTTGACTAGAGTAGGGACGTGACAGTATACAGACAAGGAGCAGGGACAAGAACGCAGACTTGGGCTTGGACCCTGAGCCAGAGACTGGACAAGGACCCAGAACCTGGGTCTTGCCTCAGGCTCAGGCCCCAAAACCAGGCATTCACATGACATGACTGCAGGATTGGAGACTGGGGTCTTGAGGCTTAAGGCTTGGAGACAGGCTTGGGGTCTTGAGGCTGGAGGCTTGGAGACAGGCTTGGGGTCTTGGGTCTTGGGTCTAGGGTACTTTGAGGCTGGGGTATGGACTCCGAGCCAGAGACTGGGAAAGGACCCAGAACCTGGGACTTGACTCGAGCTCAGACTCCAGAACTAGGCAAGGACAAAATGAGGCTACAGGACTGGACATGGCTTGGGTGAGGAACTCCTGGGTAGGGCGAGACACAAGGATAGGTAAAGGCAAATGGACAGGACTTGGATAGGACTGGACTAGGCACGGACTGGACGAAGGCCTTCAGGAACATGGAGCCTTGGACTAGAAGAGATAGGAGCATGGAACACAGAGCCAGGACTCCTCCTTGGGAACAGGACGTAGGGCCAGGACTCAAAAGCATAACACAGAGCCGGGACCCCTCTTTGGGAACAGGATGTAGGGGTCAGGACTCATACCCATAACACAGTGCCAGGACCCCTCCTTGGGAACAGGATGTAGGGCCAGGACTCATACACAGAACGCTGAACATGAAGAGACGGATCCCAACACAAGGTGGTGGCAAACAGGCAGACCCACCTAGCGAAGGTGTGGACACAGAGAGGCAATTCCACACAACGAAAGATAGTTCCTTATCTTGACCTAACAAAGCTCTAGTCTTGCTCTGGCGGTAAAACTTCAGCGATGCAGGTAGGGTATCCAGACTGGGTATCCAGGCAGAGAGTCAGGCGAGGGGGGAAAAGTCAGGGAGGGGAACAGGGCAGTCCAGCAGGGAATCCCTGGTTCACAGAGGTATTTATGTCTCGGCCCCAAAACGAGATTCATATGCCTCCAACAGAAACTGGGGACAACCAGAAACCCCGTAACAAGGAACCACGGGCCAGACCATGAACCGGAACACAGATCCCACGGACCGGACCATGACAGTGATGATGATATTGAACATCCTCTATCTTACGTTTCAAAGAAATTTAATGAGCATCAGAAGAATTATTCCATTGTTGAAAAGGAGTTGCTATTACTCATTTTAGCTTTGCAACTTTCTGATGTCTATGTTTGTCCTGCACAGAAACCACTTGTGGTTTACGCTGCTCATAATCCATTAGTGTTTCTGAGAAAGATGAAAGATAAGAATAGGAGGTTATTAAACTAGAGTATGATCTTGCAAGAATATGACATGGAAATAAAATATGTAAAAGGTACTGACAACATTATAGCAGATTGTTTGTCCAGATGTTAAGTCAAAGATTGTATACGCTTCTGTTGTGTTACCTGGTAATTATGGTATATGTATTGCTTCACGTTTTATACTTTATAGTTGAAAAAGTTTTGCTTTGTGATCAAAATTTTTCCCAAAAGGGAAAAGGTGTGACAGACTCTTGAGTTTTATTAATTATGGACTATGCCTTTAAGAACCATGCGTTTGAGAGAGAGAGACAGAGGGAGCAGCGAGCTGCTCCGAAAGTCTGTCTCTTTGTGCAGCTACGGTGAGAGAGGAGGAGTTACATGATGGACAGCTGGTGTTCTGTGTGTGTGCATTTAAGCAAGGTCAATTGTCTTTCCTCCAGACACACAGAGGGGATACATAAAGGGTGGTGACGAAAGAGTCACTGAACTCTTTGAGTGCCCACGAAGGTGGGTTGTGGATCAGTCAGAAGAGGTCGATCAGTGGTCATCGCCATGCGTGTAAGGGTGACCCTGTGGGAGCCACCGGTGTGTTTAACCCTCGCCTGGGTTGGTGGTTCACCACTACAAGAAGGGACCCCCTTTTCTGTAGTCAAGTTTGGCTAACCTGAGGGATTCGGAAGACAACGAGAAGATCAACAACATTTGTTTATTTGGATTACAAATACCTCTCTCTCACTTCAGTCCCATGAACTGAATTGAAATTTCTTACCACACCATCATTTTACCACCAGAGCTTGTTAAGTTTGGGAACTTTAACTATACACCTATATACGGCTAACATCTAACTCTTGGATTACCTGGTTTAAGTTTACTATAATTAGTAGTTACTAATAAAATAGTGTTTGTTAATGGCAAAACCAGACTCCAGTTGTTTTCTATTGCTGTTGATGCTTTTGGTGTTGCATGCATGTAACCGGCAGTTCCCCCTAACAAAACCAATAACCAATAAAAAACAGAAAATGCTCAAAAAACTCAGCAGGTCAGGCAGCATCCTTGGAAAGAGATACACATAATACTTCAGACCCTTGCCTAGGCATGTTGAAAGTATTCCTAGTGGTCAATTACTTGCCTTGTTGAGATCTAGTGGGTTGGTGCCAGAAAGTAATCAAACACAGGGGTTTGGATGCTTCTTCTAGACCTATGGATTCCACAGGCTCACCTAATGCTTGAGGAACAGAACAGACTTAAACTTATCAAAGCTCTGTTTTGTATTAAAAACATCTCCCCCTAACTGAAGCACTTATCACCCTCACTTTCTCTAGTACTGTGTGGTCAGTGAATGGCCTTTGAACAGTCAAGAATCCCAAGAAGACCTGTAAGTCATTTCACTGAAAACAGCCAAAATGTGTCAGTTCAAAAACCCTTTGGCAGAATTGAAAAAGTGAGAAAACAAGTTTTTAGTTACAAAGTGGGTGGGGAAGGGATGAAGCAGAGGAAGAGGATATTTTGTGGTTGAGAGACCAGGGTTGTTGTGGTGATAGGTGGTTTTCAGCATTTTCTCTCTTCCTGTCAAAAGGGGTGGATTCCTGCCAATATGAAGATCGGGCTGTGGACTGAGACAGGTGTGGGGATGTTGAGAAGTCGTCTAGGATCAGCTGGTGAGGAGGATCTGGAAATGGAGATTGGGGGAAACTGCGGGTTGGTGGGAGGAGGTTGGAATAAAGTTGGATCTAGACCTAGAAAACAGAAAAAGAATCATAATATTGGAGTGTTTTGTGGCAATGGAGAGGATGGCAGGATTTTTTTTTGAATAAAAAGGGAAGCAAGAATTTAAGGTATTGTTTAAATTTGACCCGGTACAACCCTCTTCCATCAATCTGATTAACTAGAGCTGAAATCTGCTATAGAGGATATAGATTGTACTCCTACTTTGAGAGAAGGGAAAGTGTTAATTGTTTGTTAAGATAATAAACAGTGCGATACACCATTCAGTTTGAAGACTTGAGTGAGGAGCGAGGGGTGCCAACGCAAAGCAACGGTGTTCCAAGATGCAGCCAACCGCGCCAGCTTCCGAGGTTTAGACGCTCTAACTCTCCGAAGGATAGCTGACCTGGCGCCTTTGACAGTTCAGAGCCATCTTGCTAATTGGCAATCAATTCAATGGGTTTCAGTGGGTGCATTTAATGTCAGAGAAATGTGTACAATATACATCCTGAAATTCATATTTTGGGCATCAAGAATTATTTAGAGAGCACCTGAGCGGAGCCTCAGTACTCAGTCGTAAGCCCAGTCGGAGATATCGTCTAGCGTTTTGTTCTGTGCTCAGTTCTCGATCCAGTTTTACCCCGTGTCTCGATCCTTGTCTCGGATACATCAGCATTTGGGTCCAAACTATTCTCGTCAACAATTCTCGTCACAGTACTATTGGGACTGCATGGACCCAGCGGGGTATCAGAGTCTTTCGTCCGCTGTGACAAGCCACAGCGAGATTTCCAGACAGCGCCTGGAGATACACAGTTGCTGTTTGTCAACTTTCGCAAGGAGGAGGCCAGAGTCACTCGAGAGAGACATTCGGTCACTCTGCGGCGCCAGACATTTCTAACCCCGGAGAGATTGGACAGTGACCCGGGTTCTTGCTGCGGCTTCTTCATCTATTGCTCATGAGTGTTTGAACTCCAGTCGTCCCGGTTCCCTTCGATGCACGGAAAGGCGGCCTTCATTACAGTATCTCTCTTCTGACTGGGAGAGCCCCGGCCTGGGCCACCGCGCGTTAGGAACGAAGTTTGGAGGTTTGCTCAGATTCAAAGGAATTCATGGCTGCAGTGAGGAAGGTATTCCATAAGCCTGCCGGAGCCAGCCGATCCTGGGACCGTCTGATGAGATCCGACAGGGCGGACTGTCAGCGGTTGACTACGCTATCAAGTTTCGGACCTTGGCCCGAGAGAGCGGCTGGAACGGCTTGGGCACTCTATACCACCACGGACTCCGAGACCAACTGAAGGATGCCTTCGCCTTAAGAGACCCACCAAAGGACTTAGAGCAGGGGTTCCCAACCCTCTTCATGCCATGGACCCCCTACCATTTATTGAGGAGTCCGTGGACTCCTGGTTGGGAACTCCTGGTCGACCAATCCACTCGTCTCGATAATCATCTGGCAGAATGCAAGAGGAACTACATCAAGAGGTCAAAGAAGTCTATCCCGGGCCCGGCCTCAATGCTTCATAGTCCCACCCGCCGATCTCGGACCATGACCCACCTGACCCCTGTTCAGGACTCAGTCACGCAGATTGGCTGTATTAGACTGTCCGCCAATGAGAGATGCCGGCCTCAGAGTCAAGGCAGCTTGCTATCACTGCGGGAGAAAGTCATTGTGGGCCAAATGCCCAAGGGTGTAGTCGTCGGAAGAACAGCAAAGACCGTCCAGTGTCAGGAGAACCGTAACGGTAGCAGCCATTACTCCCAATCCCAAGGATTGTGGTTTTGTGTGGAAGGCAGCGATCACCTGGAGGAAAAACCAGAGGCAGGTGTAGGCTTTTGAGGACTCTGGAGCAGCGGGTAATTTTCTGGACTTAAGAATCGCCCGTCGACTCGACATACCTCTGAGAGAGTTGAGCCAGCCCATGCCCACAACTGTCCTGGATCGCCGCATGCTAGGTTCCGGGCAGATGAGGATAGACGATCGCGTGGAAGACATTAGATTCTACATCGTTGATGATCGACTTCAGGAGAAGGAAACCAGAGCCAGTTCTCGGAGGAGCAGACGGGGAGAGGGTTAGCAACTTTAAATTTCTAGGTGTCATTGCTTCGAGGACCTGCCCTGTGCACAGCACATAAGTGCAATTATGAAGAAAGCATGGCCACATCTCTATTTCCTTCAGGGTTGGCGGAAATTTGGCATGATATCTAAAATGTTGACAAATATATTGCAGAGTATATTGATTGGCTGCGTCACAGCCTGGTATGGAAACACCAATGCCCTTGAATGGAAAATCCTATGAAAAGATATAGATACGGTCCAGTCCACCACCCTCCCAACCATTGAGCACATTCACATGAAACGATGTCACAGGAAAGCAGCATCCGTCATCAGGGACCCCCATCACCCAGGACATGCTGCTGCCATCAGGAGGATACCAGAGCCTTAGGACTCGCACCACCAGGTTCAGGAACAGTTACTACCCCTCAACTATCAGGCTCTTGAACCAAAGGGAATAACTTCACTCAGCTTCACGTGTCTCATCTTTGAGAGGTTCCCACAATCAATGGACTCACTTTCAAGGACTCATTACATGCTTATTGTCTATTTATTATCGTTGTTTGTTTTGTATTTACACAGCGTGTTGTCATCTGCAGTCTGGATGAATATCCTGCATCGGCAGTCTTTTATTGATTCTGTCACATGTTATTCTATAGATTTGATGAATATGCCGACAGGAAAATGAATCCAAGGATTGTATTTGGGACATACATGTACTTTGATAATAAATTTACTTTGAAATGTTGATTTCTTACTCTTGTTGGAAAACGTCTCTCCTGACAAGCGGGATCTCTCTGCTCTGGCAGGAGAGACCTGTGGGTGTGAAACAATTGCAGCTTCTGGGCCGTCCTCCATGGTGGTTGTAGGAGTTGACTCTGGGACTGTAGGGAGTGATTCTCACAGCTCTGCACATCTGTCTTCTTTTTTCGCCATGCATCTCCTTTCATCCCTTTCTTTTTATTTATTAATCCTGCTCTTTCTGTCATAAGGTGGTGGCTGGGAAGGGACCCAAGTGCAAGACACAGACACTGAAGTACTAAGGACAGGACTGGGATACAGGGTGAGGGCTAGGACCTGGACATGAAAACCAGGAGCCCGGAACAGGACTGGACTGGAGAGATAGGAGCCTGGGCTTGAACTCTGAACCAGAGACTGGGCAAGGACTGGAATCTGGGTCTTGCCTCTGGCTCAGACCCCAGAACTAGGCAAGGACGTGACTAGGCTGGCAGGCAGGACGAGGCTGGAGTCTTCAGACTTGAGGCGAGGCTGAAGACCAGAGACAAGAGGTGAGGCTGGAGACCAGAGACTTCGGGCAAGGCTTGAGACTAGAGACTTGCAGCGAGGCTTGAGACTAGGGACTCGAGGCAAGGCTTGAAACTGAGGCTCGAGGCTTGGGGTCTTGAAGCTCCTCCTGGGCAGGGCGTGGTACTCCTGGGCAGGGCATAGTACTCCACCCGACGGAGGCAAGGGACAGAACCAACCATAGGTAATGGCAAGATGACCTGGTTTACCCAATGGAGGCAAGGGACAGGAAGGGACTGAACCAACTGCAGGTATTGGCAAGATGGCCTGACTTACCCGGTAGAGGCAAGGGACAGGAAGGAAGCTAGCTACAGGGTGGCTCCAGGACAAGACTGCAGCTGAGATGAGGCGAGAGTTACCAGCAAGACAAGGCAAGGCTTCAGGCAATACAAGGCAAGACAAGAACTTCAGGCGAGGTGAGAGTTATCAGCACAACAAGGCAAGGCTTCAGGCAATGCAAGGCGAGACAAGAACTCCAGGAGAGGTGAGAGTTACCGGCAAGACAAGGCAGGGCTTCAGGCGAGGAAACAGAAGGCAGAGGAAGGGATACAAGGAATAAGGACAAGAACAATCCAGCAGGCACTCCCTGGTCTCTGGAGGTATTTATGCAGCCAGCCCCAAATAGAATCAGCTGCCTCAATTAGTGCTCAACAGGAACAGAAACAGGGTAGACAGGAAAACCTGGAGCAAGGGTCGACGGACCGGACCGTGAACGAGAATGCGGACTTCACGGACCGGACCATGACACTTTCACACTATTCTCTTTCTCATTCACATTCTCTCTCTTCACCTCTTACCTTCTTTTTCTTCTTCTACTTTGTGCATCTTGATATTGGGAAGATCAATTTAGTTTCTGCATCCAAAATGTCTAATATATTCTGTTTTCATATCTCCATTGACTCCATTCTTTTTGGCCATTCATCCATCCAGCGGGGCTTTGGTCTTTGCATCTACTTTTACAAATAGCATTTTGTCTCCCACTTCGAGTTCATGCAATTATGTAATGCATGCAGCGTAGATTCTGGTTCTTTGTACTCACAAAAGCCAAATCCTTACAACTTTCCTGAAGCTCCTTCAACTCTTTTCCAGTTTAAAACCAAGCTACATTTTGCAACTAACAGCCTGAGTAACATCACAGATATGTTGCCTATGAACACTGTTGTCGTTGGACCACTGCATTTGACACTTCCATGCTTCTTCTGAGCAGCATGGTCCTTCCTTGGTCGAATATGCTTTCCAGCAACACAGGGATTGGCACCATTGCCTGTTTGTCCTCTGTTGGGCAATGGCTCATGGTGTTTGGCAAGGAGACATTTATTGGCATCATCCAATATATTTCTTAATTTGCTTCGATTTGGCTTCATTGCAAGGGATGTGGCAAGGGTGGACAGGTTTCTAATCAAGTTGACATTGTCTCAGCCACTCACATTGCCACAATGCTGGTCAATAATAGAGTGAGAGGTTGTTGTTATCACACCACTCAGCTAGATTTTCAATTTCCCTCCAAAGTGCTGCTTCATCACCACCTTCAATATAGCCCACAACAGTGGTGTCATCAGCAAACTTGCATATGGCATTGGGGCTGTTCTTAGTCACACAGTGTAAAGCAAGCAGAGCAGGAACCTAAGCACACGGCCTTGTGGTGCACCTGTGCCGATGGAGATTGTGGAGGAAATGTTATTGCCTATCCAAACCGACCGGGATTTGCAAGTAAGGAAGTCAAGGATAGAATTGCACAAGGAAGTTTCAAGGCCAAAGTCTTGGAACTTATTGATTAGTTTCAAGGGGATGATGGTATTGAATGCATCTGCTGTGAACCTGTTGATTCAGTAGTCAAACTGGAGTGGATCTAAGTCGCTTCTCAGGCAATAGTTAATGTATTTCATCACCAACTTCTCAAAACTCTTCATCCCTGTGGATGTAAGTTCTACTGGCTGATAGTTGTTGAGACAGGTCACCACGCTTTTGGGCACCTTGTATTTGAGGCCGGCCTGAAGCAGGGTACCGCACTGTCAAAGTGAGAGTTTAAAGATATCAGTGAACATAGTAACCAGTTGATCAGCACGTGTCTTTAGTACTTGGCTGGGTACCCCATCAGGGCTGATACTTTCCATAGGTTCACCTTCCTGAAGGCTGCTCACAGAGACCGAAATAATCAGATCACTGGGGGACGTGAGAGTTCGTGATGGTTTCTCCATGTTTTGATGGTCAAAGCAAGTACAGATGGCATTGAGTTAATCTGGAAGCAAAGACCTGTTGTCACCTATGTCACTCGATAAGAGGTGATGGTATTTGAGTCCTACCACAATTGTCGAGCATCCCTCATTGATTCAAGTTTTGCCCGTGCGATGGATTTCTGAGATCACACTTGGACCACTTTGTAACATTCTTGGTCACCAGACTTGAATGTCTCTGATCTGGCTCTCAGCAGATTTCGGATCTCATGGCTCATCCAGGGCTTCTGATTGGGGAACACACCGAATAATTTTGTGGGAACACACTTGTCTTCAGCTGTTTCAATAAAGACCGAGACCACCATCGTGTACTCAGTCAGATCCTTGATGAATCTTTGAACAGGGCCCAGTCCACTCATTTGAAGCAATCAGGGTGGTGCTAAGGTGGTGCTAGCTGGTGCTATAGCCCCAGCAGAAATTACAATAGCACCACTGTAGCACCAGCAAGAAAAAATCTCTGGCGCCACCTCTGGAATCAATCCCGTAGCCGCTCCCCTGCCTCCTGCGACCACTTCTTTGTTGTCTTAATCCTCCACGGTGATTAAATCCTTAGGCCTAAATGGGAAATTTTCAATTTATGATGCTGTTGTTGTCTATATATAGTAGGTGTATAATGCTGTATACTGTGATATTGTTGAGATGCATTCTCTAATGAGTTGGAATTTGTAGCTAACTTGGAAGGAATGTTTGAACAGTCACGTGTGTGTATACTCGCGCACACAGTCCCTGGGCAGTATATGGGCACAGCCTGTGCCACCATGCCCAGGAATTTCTGAGGCCGACACCGGGAACTGTCCGGCCTCCACGGCGCGGAGGTCCAAGGCTCAGGTCCCGGTGGTGGTGGCCTCGTAGGGGTCTTGGGTTGGACCCCTCGTGCTAATGCTACATCTGCCCACAGAGAGTAACATGAAGAGTCCTGCTGGCTCGGATTAACAATGTTAGGGAACCGGGGCCATCTGATATTAAAGTGGCTCCGTGAATAAACCATAAACTGATGAGACTGAACAACATGGAATTAATGGAAAGCTACTTTCACAACAAGCCACATGAAAGTGAATTCATCCAGCGAATGTGGGTCTCTGACAACAACACAGACCATGCTCCACATTCACGGGGAAAAAATTGTGTGTGTGTGTGTGTGTGTGTGTGTGTGTGTGTGTGTGTGTGTGTGGTATTGAAACCAATGCTGACATTAAAACGCAGGTCACTAGAGGCAGAGTGGATATTCCCCATGGTTACCAGTTATCAGGGTTTGGAATGTTGCCCACTAAATAAGTGCATTGACTTAATAAAGCTGAAATACCACTGACATCTCTCCCTGGGGTGTGGTTATACAACTTGTAAAAGACACTATCATTTACCATTCTGCTCACCTTATTTCTATGCATTATTTCCCCACCCACTTGCAGAAGACGATACCTCATGGGGCAAAAGAAGGTGCTGGAGTAACTTGGGTGACTTGGTTGGTGGTATCTGACTGGATATGGCAGTCTCTGTCAACCCGAGAGTTCGTAACTGTTGAGTTTGCAAGCTCCAGCAAAACAAAATCCACAATTCCACCACGTTTGGTTTGCTTTAGCAACCACTGGGTTCCTTGGGATTAGACAGCTCCAGGCTGCTCTGGGATCCATTGGAAGGAAAGACTGTGAACTCATTGTTCAAAAAAACTTTAAATTAGTTACAATAGCTGTTTAATGATTAAACTAGCCTTGCCTTCAGTTTTGCTATTTTGGGCTGAGGTCTACCTCGAGGTCGGATGTTCAACGGGAGCAGAGCCAAGGGGTGGCGGGATCGGGGACTGGCGACTGGCGAGCTCAGGTTCAGCG
Organism: Mobula birostris; assembly: GCF_030028105.1. NCBI lineage: Eukaryota > Metazoa > Chordata > Chondrichthyes > Myliobatiformes > Myliobatidae > Mobula > Mobula birostris. The sequence continues at coordinate 15,257,358 of NC_092387.1, read as the reverse complement.
GAGAGAGAGAGCGGGCAGAAAAGCGGCTGAGAACAAGCATCGACCGAACTAAAGGTACCATTTACTTTTGTCAAGGAGAAGATTAAGGGGCTAAACTTCAATTATTACAATCAAGTTTCCAAAGGGGGGGGAGAGCGTGAGAATGGTTAAATTGTTGGATTAGAACTCCAACTCGGATTTGTGACTGTGAATTTAAATGCAGTCAATCAAATACACAGAAATTGAAAATAAAACTCCCCTGTGCATGCATGAGTTACACCTACTGAATATTAAGCGCTCCCTTTTTAGAGCATAAAACATTACTGTATAGTGCAAGTCCTTCAGCCTACGATGTTGTGCTGAGATTTTAATCTACTTCGAGATCAATGTAATCCTTCTCTCCCACATAGCCATCCATTTTTCTTTCATCCATGTGCCCAAGTCTCTTAGATGTCCCCAAAGTATCTGCCTGTACCATCACCGCCCCAGCAACGTGTTTCATACACTTAGCCTTTCTCTGTGTTTTAAAAAAAACAGCTCTGATATCCCCCCTTCATACTTTCACCTGATCGCCTTAAACTTGTGAGCTCCTGTATTAGCCACTGTTGCCCTGGAAAGAGGCACTGGCTGTCCAATCTACCATGTTACCTCTCGTCCTGTTTCACTTCAAAGAGTAAAGCCCAAGCTCACCCCAGATCCCCAATCTATGCAACATCCTGGTTAATCTCCTCTGCACCTTCTAAATCTTCTACATCCTTCTGAGAATAAGGTGACCAGACCCAACACAACACTTCAAGTGTAGTCTGCCCAGTGTTTTATAAAGCTACAACATTACCTCACAGTTCGTGAACTCAATCCCCAGAGTAATGAAGGCCAACACATCATATGCCTTCATAAACTCCCTTTAATTTTGCACAGTAACTTTGAGGCATCTATGGACATCAACCCCAAATCCCTCTACTGTATTCCTCCACACTGCTAAGAATCCCACATTCAGCCTGCATTCTATCTTCAAATTTGACCTTCCAAAGTGTATCACTTCACACTCTTCTGGGTTGAACTGCATCTGCCAATTCTCAGCCCAGCTCTGCATCCTGTCATTATCCTACAGGAACATTTACACAATCCACCACACCAACCTTCGTGTCATCTGCAAACTTACTAACCCACCCTTGCAATTCCTCACCCAAGTCATGAATAAAAATCACGAAGAGCAGGGGTCCCAGAAGCTATCCCTGCAGAACACCACTAGTCACCAACCTCCCGGCAGAATATGCTCCATCTACTGCCAGTCCCTGCCTTCTATGGACAAGCCAATTGTGAATCCATGCAACCAAGTTTCCCTGGGTCCCATGCCTCTTGACTTCCTGAATGAGCCTACTAACTTGCTAAACTCTGTACTTACCACTCTACCTCCATCAATTTGTTTGTTAGTTTCTCATAGGACCCCGATGATGGCCCCGCTATTGTTGGCAGAATTTCAGATGGTGAAGAGCTGTATAGAAGGGAGATAGATCAGTTGGTTGAGTGGTGTCCCTGCAACAGCCTTGCACAAAATGTCAGTAAGGCCAAGGACTTAATTGTGAACTTCAGGAAGGGAAAATCAAGGAAACACACCCCTCAAGGCCATGCTGACTATTGCTAATCAGAATATGCTTCTCCAGACACCTGTAAATCTGGCCTCTAAGAATCTTCACCAATAATTTGCTCACTAAGAATTATCCCTATTACCTTTCTTAAACAAAGGAATAACATTTTCTCTCCTCCAATCTTCAGCTATTGTTCCTATTGCCAGTGAGCACACAAAGTTCATTGCTAAAGGCACAGTCATCTCTTTCTTTCCTTGCTTCCTGTAGCAATCTGTTGTACAAGGTGTTCAAGAACTGAATGGCTGAAGGGAAGCAGCTTTTCTTCATCCTCGTGATATGGGACTTCAGGCTTCGGTACATTCTCCCTGATGGCAGCTGAAAGAATCTTGCGAGAGAATTTAGCCTTTGGTTAAATACTCCCTGCATAAACTCAAACATGATCAGAAACACAAGTCCAGGATTTTATCCAAAAGAATTCCTCTTCTATTGATTCTTTTTTTTAATAGCTACCGACTCAGTAGCCACTTTATTGGATACATCCTGTACCTAACGAAGTGGCCACTGAGTGTATGTTTGTGGTCTTCTGCTGCTGTAGCCTCTCCACTTCAAGGTTTGATGTGTTCTGCATTCATTGACGCTCTTCTGCACATGTCTGTTGTAATTCCTGGTTATCTGAGCGATGGAGGCTTTCCTGTCAGCTTAAACCAGTCTGTCTATTCACTGACTGCTCTCAGTAACAAGACATTTTCGCTCTCAGAGTTGCCAGTCGCTGGATGTTTGTTTGTTTGTTTTACACTATTCTCTGTCAACTCTAGAAAGAAATCCCAGGAGCTTAACAGTTTCTAAGATACTCAGGTCACCCTGTCTGGCACCAGCAATCATTCCATGGTCAAAGTCACTTAAATCAAATTTCTTCCCCAATTGGGATGTTTTGTCTGAACAACGATTAAAGCTCTTAACTATGTCTGCATGCTTTTATGCATTAAGTTGTGGCATATGGTTTGCTGATTTAACAAGAATTAATTTGAATTAACAAGTGGATGTACACATGTACCTAATAAAGTGGCCTCTTAGTGTATGTATTATGCTTTGGGGATAAGGACGTGAACAATAATAATACTTCAAGACAGGTTTGCTTGCTTTTAATACTGATCTGACATTTGCTGTTCTTTCCCTCTGTAATTAATACTGACTTGTACCCATAAATTACATCCAGTGTAGGTGGGAAGTTGGGAACTAGAGCACGTCAATGGGTGTGAAAGAAAATGTCTCAGAAGGACAATGAGATTGATGGGCTTGTTCAGTGAGCAAGAATAGACTCAATGGACTGAATGGTCTCTGTTATGTTGTAAGGAAATATGATACAAATATATAGAAGATCAAGAACGTTGCAGTTGTTGGAATTCATTATTTTCCTGTCTTTCAGATGTCCAACTCAGAGAAAGTCATTCTAGTCAAGCCCTCACTGAGCGAGTTCCAGGTGGCGGAGCTGGTAGGACAGTTGTATGGTCTGAAAGTCTCAGAGGTCCAACCAATGCCCAGCTACGGTGACCAGAACTTTCACATTCAGGTAGCTGAGACCCAAGCAAGCGGGGATCACAGAAGGAGCTATGTCCTCAAAGTCCTGAACGCCACCGACAGCCAGGATGTAGATTTGGTGGAAGTACAAACACGAGTCATGATGTTCTTGAAGCAGAAAGGTTTTCCTGCCCCCACACCCATCCCAACCACTGATGGCAGGATTATGTCGCTGGAGACGATTAGTGGGTATCAGATATTCATCCTTGTACATTGAGTCTGTTGATTCATCATTCATCCCTTTTTAAAGATTAAAATTTGCCTTGTTTATCTAATTGTCCATGTTTTCGTAATTCACTGAAACTCATTGGAAACAAAGGTTTGTCAGACTAATCTAACCAAAAACCATGCTCCACATTTTGCAGATTCTGGTCAAGAATATAAGACCCATATGGTCCGCTTGCTGACCTATTTACCGGGAATTCCGCTGCAGCAGATCCCTGCAGACCCACCGATCTTGTACAAGGTTGGGCAAACTCTCGCTCAGATTAATAAGGTTCTCAAAGTAAGTCCATGTATTCTGTGTCCAGACATCTAAGTAAGCTGTGTTTTGCCTTTAATACCAGTGCAGGTACAATCAAAGCACCATCCTGTGGTAACAAATCAGATTTACTTTAAATCTCCAGTTTGAAACAATTACATTTTAAAGCAATTTGTTGAAATGTCATCTATATTACTGGAGGGAGGAGAAGATGGCGGTGTGACGCAGTGCGCGTGGCTGTTCCGAATGAATATCGATTATGTGTAACTAGGGGCCGTGCACAATCCAGATTTGATGGAGACAGCCGTGAGAAGCGCAGAGGAATATCTGGAGTATCTTCTGAAATGACTGCTTCGCTGCTGCTGCTACTGTGCAATCGAGAATCTCTGGAGACAAAGGCCCCAAATCCTTGGCTTTGCTTATCGCCTGTTGCTGGGGCCGGGGTCGAAGTGCTCGGCAGAGATGGTGCTCAGTGCTCGGTGTCGAAGAGGTGGGTCAAAGGCTCGGAGTTTTTGGACGGACTCGGAGTCGGAATATGGTTGGATGCTTCCCGGATGCTGCATCGGCAAGTTGGCGGTGCTGGAGGTTTACCGTCTGCGTGAGATGATGGGACTTTCGAGAGACTTTGAGACTTTTACTGTGTCATGGTCTGTTCTTATCAAATTACGGTATTGATTTGCACTGTTGTAATTATATGTTATAATTATGTGGGTTTCGTTAGTTTTTAAGTCAGTTTGTCATGTGTTTTTGTGATATCATTCTGGAAAAACATTTTATCATTTCTTAATGCATGCATTACTAAATGACAATAAAAGGGGACTGCGCGTCCTCATAATCATAATCATATTATTTTGTGTTATTGGGCATCACAGACATGATGCCAAATATTAAGCAGCAAAATGAAATTGTAGAAATACTCAGCAGGTCAGGCAGCATGTGCGGAGAGAGAAACAAAGTTATTGGTTTATATTTGTCATTTATCAAGATACAGTGAAAAGCTTTTGTTTGGTGTGTCATCCAGCCAGGTCAGTACACTGAGGTATAAAAAGAAAGCAGAATGTAAAATATAGCGTTTCAGTCTCAGGAAGTACAGCACAGGTAGACAAATAAAGTACTAGGGCCACAGCAAGGTAGACTGAGAGATCAATCCTTACTGAGTTAAAGGTTTGTTCAAGAGACTGAGAGTGGCTGAGAAACTGTCCTTGAGTCTGGTGGGACGTGCTTTCCAGATTTTATATCTTCTGACCAATAGCAGAGAGGAGAAGAAAGAATGTCTGGGCTGGGAAGACCCTGCTCTTTGGTTTGAGTAAGCTCAGTCTTCTCTCCCTGGAGTGAAGGAGGATGTGAGGTGGCTTGATCGAGGTGTACAAGATGATAGATCGAGTGGACAGGCTGAGACTTTCTGCAGGGTGGAAATGGCTAATGTGAAGGGGCATCAATTTAAGGTAATTGGGGGGAAACGTGGTGGGGGGGTGATGTCAGATGTACATTTTTTTAACAGAGAGTGGTAGGTGAATCAAACTCTGTACTGGAGGTGATGGTTGAGGGAGACACATTAGGACAGTTAAGAAACCCTGAAATTAATAGGCACATGGATGAAAATAGCGGGATATGTAGGAGCGAAGGGTTAGATTCATCCTGGTAGGTTAAAAGGTCAGAACAACATCATGGACTGAAGGATTAGATTAGATTAGATTAGGCAGTTGTCTTTTATTGTCATTTAGTAATGCATGCATTAAGAAATGATACAACATTCCTCCAGTGCGCTGTCACAAAACACAGGACAGACTAAGACTGAAAAACTGACAAAAACTACATAATTATAACATATAGTTACAACAGTGCAACAATACCATAACATGATGAAGAACGGGCCATGGCGCAGCAAAAAAGTTCAAAGTCTCTCGAAAGTCCCACATCTCATGCAGACGGGAGAAGGAAGAAGACTCTCCCTGCCATGCCCGACCACAGTCCGACTCTGAGTCGTCCGAAAACTTCGAATTCCGATCAGCCCTCCGACACCGAGTACCGAGCACCATCTCTACTGAACGCTTCGACCCCAGCCTCGGTAGCCAGCAGCAGGTAAAGCCGGAGATTTTGGGGCCTTCCCTCCGGAGATTCTCTATCGCACAGTAACAACGGCAGCAAAACCAGGCATTTCAGAATTTATCTAGATGTTCCTCTGTGCTTCTCACGTCTGTCTCCATTAAATCAGAATTGTCCACGGCCCCTACTTAACAGATACAATATCATTTCACCGGAGAGCTGCGCGCGCTGCGTTGTGTTGCCATCTTCTCCTCCCGCCTCTTCTGTCCTGTCCTGCAGTGGTGGATGTTTTATTTCCCGAGGCAGTGGGAAAAGTAGCCAGAGAAAAAAGGGGAAAGCTGCTTTATATTTTCATAAGAGCTGCAATGACTCCGAGCAAATCACCATTTTGTCAAATGATCGGAACTTTTAGTGTTTTTGGTATTTCAATTCTTTTTCTTTTTCTTTGAAAAAAAGGTAGAAAATGTCAAATTAATCCCAATCCGCATTTGAAATCCACCAGATACATTTTATAGTCCACTATAAAATTCCTAAATGAGTGACTCTAGAGAACACAGCTACCTTTGGGAGAGAGGACTAGCCAACAGAAGATGAAGCTGGGACAGTGGTTTTGAGCTTCCAGCTGTGCAGGATGAGTTAACCTCACAGTTATGGTTGCTTGAAGGGCAAGTTTATTTATAGTTCATTTTGACTAATGTGCGTGATCTGTCTCCCACAACTATAATGAATACTGTCAGTTCTCCACTCTGGGCTGTTGGTGCTAAATTTGTGCAGAAAAGCAGAATTTTGTGGTAATTATCTTGAAGTTACCTTTAAACAAAGTTAATGTGCTGGAGGTGGGTGACTGTAATGCACTTAACTAATTATTAGGAATTCCAGCATCCCAAACGGAAGAATCTACAGAGAGATTCCTTCGACTGGAAACTTACAAACATTCACCAGCTGAACAAGTACCTATACACACTGAAGGACAGTGAGCGCAAAGTTGTGGAGCAAATTATTCAGCAAATTCTAGAGAAGGTGCTTCCAAATATCAAGAACTTTAATGAAAGTAAGTGCCTCTCTGTCGGTCATGAGGTTTGCAGGGTGAGACTTCAGATAATTTGAGCAGTTGTGAAAATGAGTGGTTTCAATGTGCCAGGCACACCTCCTTCACCTTCTGACCACTGTGAACAATGGAATGAAATAGGTGCCTAAACATCCATCCGATGTAACCCATCCAGAGTCACAGACTGATGTGGTGAGTCTGTGTGATTCATTGCCACAGGCAGCTGTGGAAGCCAATTCATTGGATAACTTTAATTAAGGACATCAAGATTGCAGGGAGAAGGCAGGAGAATGGGATTGAGAGGGAAAATAAATCAGCCATGATGGAATAACAGTAGACTCGATGGGCTAAATGTTCTAATTCTGATCCTTTGTCTTATGATCTTATGGTCTTGTATAGCAGGGAAGCAAATCCCCCAGCCCAACTCATCCATGCCAGGAAAATGCCATCTAACCTGGAACCATTTGCACATGTTTTGCCCCTATCCCTCTGAACTGTTCCTATCTATGTATCTGTTCAAATGTCAGTGATATAGAACAGAACTGGAGCTCAGAACTGAGCATCCCAGAACCACTGTGGAGCAGAGATGTACACCAGTAGATTCAGTAACCTCATGGCCTGATAAATCCCTCATGCTCAGTCTAAAAGATAAGCGCGATGACTATGACTGTGCACAATTCTCCAAGTGCAGCCTCACAAATGTGTGCACTGCATTCATAAAGTCCCTCACGCTCAGGAGTGTATGTTGCCTTTAGTGACGGATGATACAATTGTACAACTTTTGTGTCTCGAGCAGGCATCAATCATGGAGACTTCAGTCACACCAACGTTCTCGTGCAGCCTTGTCATTCATCAGCTGATCACTCCAACCCAGGTCACCTGCAACAGGAGTTGGACATCTCTGGCATTCTTGACTTTGGTAACATGAATTGTAGTTACTGTGTGTGTGACCTGGCCATATGTATAATGTACATGATGCTGGACAACAACGATCCCATGCATGTGGGGGGCCACATTCTCGCGGGCTTTGAAAGTGAGATATCTTTATCTCCCCAGGAGAGGGATGCCTTGTATTTGCTGGTTCTTGGCAGGTTTGCTCAGTCGCTGGTTATAGGGAGATACATGGTCCAGTTTTACCCAGACAATGAGGAATATATTTTGACCACATCAAGAACTGGTTGGATGCTTTTGCATCAACTCTGGGAACTGGGTGAAGAAGCAGTGCAGAAAGTTTGGTTTGAGACAGCTGATTCCTACCTCAGTCCATGACCTCCCCAGTGGTTCTGAGGTGACCCAGGCACAAACTTCTCATAAAATATCCACGCATTTAAGGGAGAAATCACTAAATCGCAATCATTAAACACATTCACCACCTGAATCATCCATTAATAATGTTTAAATACATCATTAAACCAATATGCTCGCTTCTCTCATGCTTTACTAACTGCTCCTAAACTCACAGCCCACATGTGAACCTCACTACAGTCACCAAGCGCAGTAACTACCTTGCCCAGACATGAAATGGTGTATCAACCCAGTGAGGCATGAGACAGTTAATAGTCTCACTATCCTCAGTCCAGTTGTCCTGGAGATAGTGTAGAGAAGCTCATGGGTTAATATTCAAGCCACATGCCATTGCTGATGATGGTATAGATGATGTTTTGGTGTGGGTTTGCGTATGTTAAAATTCCACACTGCACACTAATTTCTTGTAGTCTAGGGCCGAGTTACATCCTCTGTCAGTAGCTGAATTGTCATCCGAGGATCTGGTGTGAAATGCTCACTGTCAGCACAGGGTGCTCAATCTGTGCCATATGTCGGGGAGAATCAGCTCCTTGATAGTCTATTTCCCCTCAGTTTTTCCTTCTTCAGGTAATTTCAGATTTCGTTCATCTCCTGCTTCCGCTCCACCTGGCACCTCTTGTGACTCAGCAGCCCTTGCCAATCTCTTCCACTAAGCTCCATCCCCATTTCCTCAGTCACCTCTGTCCCCTTCCATCCAGCCCACTTGGAAAATTCAAACTTCATCTGAACTTTTCCCGGAATCAACGTGAAATGTTAACTTGTTTTACATCTCCACTGTGGTATCTCCAACTTTGTAAAAAAAAATATTTTTCTTTCTGTAGCGTTCAATTATAGCAATATAATGATGAGATGATTGTGGATGTGGCACTGGTCTGGATATGGTAAGAGTGCAGATATAACACTGGGGCAGATAATATGAGGATTTGGTGGATATGGTGATGGGGCAGATTGAGCATATCTACTGTCTCGTGATGTGGTGGAATGGCAGTGGGGTGGACACGTGCGATTATGGACAGAGAGTGCTATGGCACCCCTGCTGGCATCACAGAAAACCCTGAATCTTAAATCTACTAAAACCTGAGTTGTGTATACATTTTATGCTGTAATATCTGTACACATGACAATTAATACATTTGATCAACAATATTCAGTTATTCGACATCATCTTTTCTTTCATTTGAGATTACTACATGGTAGCTGCTGCAAGGAAGAATTCCAAGAAAATGCTAATTATTCAAAGTTGCCCTAACGTGCCCACGTTCTATCAGAAGAGGCACCAAAATGGAGTGATTGTATTACTAGAGAAAGATTATAATGGAGGCAAAATGAGAAGGGCAGCAAAATGAGAAAGGGAAGAATTTGTGGGGATATGCGGAACAATGGAGGGTGTGTGTTGGGTGAATTGCTGTTCCATAGAGCTGGTGGAGACATGCTGGTCTGAATGCCCTGTTCTCGTGCAGTAACCACTCTGATTCTGTACTCAAAGAGGAGATGACAATCGGAGAATCTACTCTCTTCACAATCAGATCTTTCAAACCATTGGATGTAGTTTATCAAATCACTAGAACCGATAGAATTTAAATTAGATTAGATTATGAGGACACTCAGTCCTCGTTTATTGTCATTTAGAAACACATGCATTAAAAAATGATACAATGTTCCTCCAGAATGATATCACAAGAAAACACAGGACAAACCAAGACTAAAACTGACAAAACCACATAATTATAAATATAGTTACAACAGTGCAAAGCAATACTGTAATTTGATAAAGAGCAGACCATGGGCATGGTAAAAAGAAGTCTCAAAGTCCCGATAGACTCATCATCTCACGCAGGCGGCAGAAGGGAGGAACTCTCCCTGCCATGAACCTCCAAGCGCCGCCAACTCGCCGATGCAGCACCATTGGAAGCACCCGACCGCAGCAGACTCTGAGTCTGTCCGAAAACGTCGAGCCTCCGACCAGTCCCTCTGACACAGCCTCTCCGAGCACCATCCTCTGCCGAGAGCTTCGACCCTGCCCCGGCCGTTGACCAACAAGCAAAGCCGAGGACTCGGGGCCTTCTGCTCCGGAGATTCTGGACCACACAGTAGCAGCAGCAGCGAAGCAGGAATTTCAGAGGTTTCACCAGATGTTCCTCCATGCTCTCACGTCCGTCTCCATCAAATCAGGATTGTGCATGGCACCCTACTTGACAAATAACAGACATCACCACCGGAGAGGCTGCTGCGAGCTGCGTTGCGCTGCCATCTTCCCTTCTTTAAATCCGATTTTCCAAACAATGAGACATTATGTTTTTAACACTCAACATGGTGTATCATTTTAATTCAGATTTTTTTAAAGATTTGCACCTTAATATTTCAATGAATCAAGCTTCAAGGGAGAATCTAAGACCAGAGGACACAGCCTTAGAATAGAGGGGCATCCTTTTAGAAATGAGATGTGGAGGAATTTCTTTAACCAGAGAGTTGTGAACTAGATGGTCCACTGTCTCCTGAGGGTTCTTTACCTTGAGCTCCCTAATCAGATCTAGGTGATTACATAATGCCCAATCCAGAATTACCATTCCGTTAGAGGACTTAACCCCAAGCTGCTCTAAAAGCCATCTCATAGGCATTCTCTTGGGTTCCAGCACCAACTGGATTTTCCCAATCTACCTGTATATTGAAATACCTCATGATTATTGTCATGTTGCTCTTTTAAACGTCTTTTCTATCTCCCATTGTGATTTATAGCCCACGTCCTGACCACTGTTCGGAAGCCTGGATATAACTCTCATTAATGTCTTTTCACCCTTTGCAGTTTCTTAACTCCACCTACAAGGATTCTACAGCTTCCAATCCTATGTCACCTCTTTCTAAGGACTTGATTTAATTTTTTAATCAACAGAATCAACCCACCCCTTTGCCAACACGTCTGCCCTTTCGATACAATGTGCATCCTTGGATGTTAAGCTCCGAACTATGATCTTCTTTCAGCTCTGACTCAGTGATGCTCACAACATCGTACCTGCCAATCTCTGACTGCACAACAAGATCATCTACCTTATTCCATATACTGTGTGTATTCAATATAACACCTTTAGTCGATTAGGTTGTAAATTAATTTTAAGTGCTTTAGAAGTTGTTGAGAAAAGCCACTTCCAGAACTGTTCCAATATAGAACAAGACCAAAACATATGTGTCAGTGTAGCTATCCCAGTTTTACATCTATCACAATGACTATCAACATTAGGAAAGATTTTAGAAAGTCTCTCCTTTGTCAAATGATAACGATGTACAATTTTAAATTGAATCAGTGAATGGCTAGCACAAATTGAAGAAGAGTTAACCAACTTCAATATCCACATCCAATCCTCCGTCATAAAAGTCAAATTAAGTTCCTTTTCCCAATCCTGTTTAATTTTAAATAAAGGATGCTTATCCCATTGTAATAATAAATTATAAATTCTTCCAATAGAACCCTTAATCAAAGGATTCGTACTCATAATAGTATCTAAAATTAATTTACAACCTAATAAATTAACTGTGCTTTTTGGAATAGTTCCTCAAAATATTCATGGTATTTCTGTGTCTGACCAACATGTTATTGCATTTGTTACATTGATAGCTAGGAGGGCCATTTTGTTGAAGTTTAAGGATACATCAGCTCCCACTTTGTCACAATGGTTCTTTCAAGTGATGCTATGTCTTAGTTTGGAGAAAATTAGAAGTCGAACCTTTGAACCTTTATTTGATTTTGAGAAAAGATGGGGCTCATTTGCTCTTTATTATCATTTGAGTTAATTGATATAATTTTTCCACGACCTAATTGTAAATTTTTTTAGTATATTTTCTTTTCTTGCTGGCGGTTTGATGCTTATTTTTAGAAGCTTTTTGTATGACGCATGGCTCCGGGGTTGTACAACTAATGGGTTCTTTTTTTTTCTCACTTTTCTGCTCAGTGAGTTTTTTCTTGTTATCACAAAATTTTGTTTTCAATCTTTAAGATGATGGGTTTTTTTTGAGGCATTGTAAGTGTTGTTACTTCGATGTACTCATGTTATTTTTCCTATATATACAATAAAAAGATTTGAAAAGAATAACACCTTCAGTCCTGTATTCATCACCCTTTTTGATGTTGGCTCCCTGTTACACTTTAACTCTTCCCATTGACTGCAATTTTTCCCTATCATCTGTCTGTCCTTCCTCTCAATCTCACTGCATCTGCCTATACATCAACTGCTCCATTCTCAGCCCTATCATTCCAGCTTCATCCCCCTAGCAAATTAGTTTAAAATGCCCCAACAGCTCCCGCAAACTGGCCCTCCGGTTCAGGTGTAACCCATGCTCTTTGTAGAGGTCATACCTTCCCCAGAAGAGATCGCAATGATCCAGAAATCCGAAACTCTGTCCCCTGTATCAATTCCTCAGCCACACATTCATCTGACAAATTATCCTATTCTTATCTTCACTGGCAAGTGGCACAGGCAGCAATCCATAGATTACTACATGTTATGTCCTGCTGTTCAGCTGTCTACCTAACTCCCCTATATTCTCTCCTCAGGTCCTCCTACCCATGTCATTAGCACCAATATGTACCATATTTCCAGCTGTTCGTCCTCCCATTTTAGAATGCCATGGACCCGATCCAAGACATTCCTGACCCTGGCACCCGGGAGGCAACATACCATCTAGGTTTCTCTTTCATGTCCACAGAATCTGCTTTCCGCTCATCTAACTATGGGATTCCCTAACACTACTGCCTTCCTCTTCTCCCCACTTCCCTTCTGAGCCACAGATCCAGACCCAATGCCAGAGACCTGCTTCCTATGGCTTCCCCCGGTAGGTCACCTCCTGAACAGTACCCAAAGCGGTATACTTATTATTGATGGGAATTGCCGCAGGGGTACTCTGCACTGGCTGCCTATTCCCTTTCCCTGTCCTGACTGTAACCTAGGTATTGCCTCCTGCAACTTAGTGCTAACTACGTCCCTGTAGCTCCTATCTTTCACCTCCTCATTTTCCTGTTCAAAGTTATCCAGCTGCAACTCCAGTTCCTTAACACAGTCTCTAAGGAGCTGCATTTGGTGCACGTCATGTAGATGTAGTTATCAGGGGTCTCCCAGAGTTCCCACACAAAGAACAGACTACTATCTCTAAACCCATTCTCAGCACACTAGCTATGTATTAACAGAAAAAAAAAACTCACAAGAAACTTACTTACTTAGAACTTCTGCCTGTGCTTGCCCAAGCTGTTGAGCCAAAGCCTGACCACTCTAACACTGGCCCACTCCAACAATGGCCACTCCCTTCTTTTTATTTGCCGCATGCTTATTGAAGCCCACAGAAAAGAGCTGAAGGCATTAGAGTGCTTCATACCAGAACTCTGCAATCTCCTACTATTTCAGTGATATTCTTTAGCTTTTCTTCTCAAGGTGGATGATTGGACATTTAGACTGGATTGTCATTCATTCACAGTCAGTCCTTGTTCCTTTGAACACCTCTATGTCATCGTGATATTTAGGAACCATACCGTCTGTGCCTTCATCCCAGTCATTTCAATAAATGATAAATCGAGGACCCAGCAGCCATCCCTGTGGCTCACCGCCTGCCGCATCTTGCCCACCAAACAGGGACCTATTCATGCCTCCTGTTCACCAGTTGCAGAGGGGTACCTCCCACAGCACCAACTCTCACTTCCCACAAGAACGTTTCAGTGCAGCAACTTACCCATTCACAGTGGGCTTCCTTTTCACCAACTGTTTAAGGTGTTCAGCCAAGATCAATACGAAGGACCCATTTCGGGAAGCACTCTGGGCATGAACGTAATTTCATGAAGATGGCAAATCCTCCCAGTACATTTTCATCCGAATTACCTCTGCCCAAACCCTACCTCTCATCTACGCACCGTCAGTTTAATCCACCAACCCATTCATCTTTGGAATGTGTGAGGAAACGGACGTGGTCACTGGAGGAACGTGCAAACTGTGTGCCGAAGGTTGGGATAGAACCCTTGATCCTGGAGCTGTGCTGAGCCACTGCACTGTTTTTGTTCATGAGACTGAACTGTTGGCAGTGGCCCAGTGGTGGTGGTAACATCTGTAGCCAGTGTTCCTGGGTAAGGGGCTTGCCACTGCTGTGGAAGTCACATTGGTCCCTATGGGATCTTACTGTGTGTAAATTCACTGTCAAATGTTTTTACACGAGAGTGACTACTGTGGAAAAGTTGGGGGGGGTGGTTGGGATGTGCTGACCTTCGGAAAATATATAAATAAAAGTTCCTTGTCACCCAGTTCCCCAGTTCCCTTTACAGACCATCTCCTCAGCTCTGTCTCAGCCTGTCTAATCCTTGCCCAACATTTCAGGCCAATACCCTGATGAAGCAAGAAGCCCTATGTCTGTCCTCACCGAGTACTTTAGGAAGAGTACCTTTTACTTAAAGGCAGCAGGGCTGGTGCGAGCCCCACTTCATTAGCAGCTGACTGGTGGTGAGGGGAAATCCCGTGAGTAAGGTCAGTGTTACATCCCCTTGATATTACTCAATGGTGACCTCTGAGGAGGGTAAACTTAGGGAGCAAACAAAACACAAGAGCTGCCCATTTATTGGTTAGCCTCTTTCACTTCCTCCAGCCTCTAGAAGTTATATCTTAATATCCAGGCAGAGACCCTATGGATCCAAGGGAACAACTTGAAGCCTCGTCGACTGCTGAGCACAACCCAGTTGGCCAGCTGAAGCCTGCGGAACACAAGGAGAAGTCTGCAGCCATGCCAGATCTCTTCACTTGCTGGAACAACTGCCAAAGGGAATGGGGGGCCATGCCCTGCAATGGGCTGTGATGGAGGAATAAATGGGAACCATTAAAGTGTCTGCCATGCTGCCCTGGCAGCTGAGATGGGGAGTAGAGGAGCTGCTCTCCAACCTCCCTGTGGGCCTTCTACTGAGATGGGAGCAAAGTCAGCCTAAATGAAATGTGGTGGGCACTTCGGGGTCAGCGGGCAGTGCCAGCTGTCGGAGGTTTCTACAGGCAGAGCCCAGCCAAGGTCGACATGCCTCACTGGAGAGTGGGCCTGTGCCAGGGGTTACAGTGGGAGTGGTGTGATCTGGCTTACACCAGCTCATCCAGTCCCAAGAGAGCAACCAGGAAGAGTGATGGTATAGGGTCCCAGGATGGGACATCCTGAGATGTGGATGCTTGGAGTGGAGGCAGCAGCACCTCCATCAGTGCCCAAAACTGCTGGATAGTGGACATTCAAGATGAGCAAACAATAGACCAGCTATGACAAGTCACATTGCCTTCTCCTGCTCCAAGCACTATCAAACACTGACACCTTTCGGTCCAGCTCGTTCATATTGCTGCAGCATTCTCCATGAATTATGATCAATCTGTCAGAATAATCTAGGAGCATCCCAACCAGAGCTGTATGATATCTCAGTATTATAATTCTGTCATGTAAGCTCAATCCTATTCCTTTGCTAACTATGCTCTTGATACATCTCTGCATGCAAACCCCTAGGTCCCTTTGTTCTGCATGCTCATAAGGACGGCACCATTGTCTGTCACTATCCCCACTACCACATTTTAACACACAAGTATCTGTATTAAACTCCATCTGCCACTGTTGGCCACTCTGTCAGCTTACCTGTGTCCTATTGCAATCAACTATCATCATCCTCAAAGACTGCCGCATCTCCAAGTTTGGCATCATTGACAAATATTGAGGTTTTATCGTGTATTCCAGGTCCAAGTTATTTAATTGTCCTAACAATGAGCTTTGTGGAAATTCAGCACATTTCTCCATTCACTGCAACTGGCAGTTTTCGGTTTTCCAGCGAGTTTTCTTTTTTATTTAAACTAACACCGACTCTCCTGTTCCTTGAATCCTAGGGGGACCAATATCCTGGCGGGGAGATTTGCGAGGGCTACTGAGGTGACTTTAAATTAGAATGGTTGGGGGGTGGGAATCAAATTAAAGAGACTAGGAGAGAGGAGGTTAGTTCACAACAGGGGGATGGGAACAAGTGCAGAGAGACAGAGGGGTGTAAAATGAGGGTAGGAGCAAAAAGTAGTAAGGTGAAAAGTAAAAGTGGCAGGCCGGCAAATCCAGGGCAAAAATCAAAAAGGGCCAAGAGTGTTGTAAAAGCAAGCCTGAAGGATTTGTGTGTCAATGCAAGGAGCATTCGTAACAAGGTGGATGAATTAAAAGTGCAGATTGTTATTAATGAATATGATATAGTTGGGATCACAGAGACATGGCTCCAGGGTGACCAAGGATGGGAGCTCAACATTCAGGGATATTCAATATTCAGGAGGGATAGACATGAATGAAAAGGAGGTGGGGTAGCATTGCTGGTTAGAGAGGAGATTAATGCAATAGAAAGGAAGGACATTAGCCGGGAGGATGTGGAATCGATATGGGTAGAGCTGCATAACACTAAGGGGCAGAAAACGCTGGTGGGAGTTGTGTACAGGCCACCTAACAGTAGTAGTGAGGTTGGGGATGGCATTAAACAGGAAATTAGAAATGCGTGCAATAAAGGAACAGCAGTTATAATGGGTGACTTCAATCTACATACAGATTGGGTGAACCAAATTGGTAAGGGTGCTGAGGAAGAGGCTTTCTTGGAAAGTATGCGGGATGGTTTTTTGAACCAACATGTCGAGGAACCAACTAGAGAGCAGGCCATTCTAGACTGGGTATTGAGCAATGAGGAAGGGTTAATTAGCAATCCTGTCGTGAGAGGCCCCTTGGGTAAGAGTGACCATAATATGGTGGAATTCTTCACTAAGATGGAGAGTGACATAGTTAATTCAGAAACAAAGGTTCTGAACTTAAAGAAGGGTAACTTTGAAGGTATGAGATGTGAATTAGCTAAGATAGACTGGCAAATGATACTTAAACAGTTGACGGTGGATATGCAATGGCAAGCATTTAAAGATCGCATGGATGAACTACAACAATTGTTCATCCCAGTTTGGCAAAAAGAATAAATCAGGGAAGGTAGTGCACCCATGGCTGACAAGGGAAATTAGGGATAGTATCAATTCCAAAGAAGAAACATACAAATTAGCCAGAAAAAGCAGCTCGCCTGAGGAGTGGGAGAAATTCAGAGTCCAGCAGAGGAGGACAAAGGGCTTAATTAGGGAAGGGAAAAAAGATTATGAGAGACAACTGGCAGGGAACATAAAAACTGACTGTAAAAGCTTCTATAGATATGTGAAAAGAAAAAGATTGGTTAAGACAAATGTAGGTCCCCTACAGACAGAAACAGGTGAATTGATTATGGGGAACAAGGACATGGCAGACCAATTGAATAACTACTTTGGTTCTACCTTCACTAAGGAGGACATAAAAAATCTTCCGGAAATAGTAGGGGACAGAGGGTCTAGTGAGATGGAGGAACTGAGGGAAATACATGTTAGTAGGAAAGTGGTGTTAGGTAAATTAAAGGGATTAAAGGCAGATAAATCCCCAGGGCCAGATGGTCTGCATCCCAGAGTGCTTAAGGAAGTAGCCCAAGAAATAGTGGATGCATTAGTGATAATTTTTCAAAACTCTTTAGATTCTGGACTAGTTCCTGGATTGGAGGGTGGCTAATGTAACCTCGCTTTTTAAAAAAGGAGGGAGAGAAACCGGGGAATTATAGACCAGTTAGTCTAATATCGGTGGTGGGGAAAATGCTAGAGTCAGTTATCAAAGATGTGATAACAGCACATTTGGAAAGCGGTGAAATCATCGGACAAAGTCAGCATGGATTTGTGAAAGGAAAATCATGTCTGACGAATCTCACAGAATTTTTTGAGGATGTAACTAGTAGAGTGGATAGGGGAGAACCAGTGGATGTGGTATATTTGGATTTTCAAAAGGCTTTTGACAAGGTCCCACACAGGAGATTAGTGTGCAAACTTAAAGCACACGGTATTGGGGGTAAGGTATTGTTGTGGATAGAGAATTGGTTGGCAGATGGGAAGCAAAATGTGGAAATAAATGGAACCTTTTCAGAATGGCAGGCAGTGACTAGTGGGGTACCGCAAGGCTCAGTGCTGGGACCTAAGTTGTTTACAATATATATTAATGACTTAGATGAGGGAATTAAATGCAGCATCTCCAAGTTTGTGGATGAGACGAAGCTGGGCGGCAGTGTTAGCTGTGAGGAGGATGCAGGGTGACTTGGATAGGTTAGGTGAGTGGGCAAATTCATGGCAGATGCAATTTAATGTGGATAAATGTGAGGTTATCCACTTTGGTGGCAAAAACAGGAAAACAGTTTATTATCTGAATGGTGGCCGATTAGGAAAAGGGGAGGTGCAACGAGACCTGGGTGTCATTATACACCAGTCATTGAAAGTGGGCATCCAGGTACAGCAGGCGGTGAAAAAGGTGAATGGTATGCTGGCATTCATAGCAAGAGGATTCAAGTACAGGAGCAGGGAGGTACTACTGCAGTTGTACAAGGCCTTGGTGAGACCACACCTGGAGTACTGTGCGCAGTTTTGGTCCCCTAATCTGAGGAAAGACATTCTTGTCATAGAGGGAGTACAAAGAAGGTTCACCAAATTGATTCCTGGGATGGCAGGACTTTCATATGATGAAAGACTGGATCAACTACGCTTATACTTGTTGGAATTTAGAAGATTGAGGGGGGATCTTATTGAAACGTAAAAAATCCTAAAGGGATTGGACAGGCTAGATGCAGGAAGATTGTTCCCGATGTTGGGGAAGTCCAGAACGAAGGGTCACAGTTTAAGGATAAAGGGGAAGCCTTTTAGGACCGAGATGAGGAAAAACTTCTTCACACAGAGAGCGGTGAATCTGTGGAATTCTCTGCCACAGGAAACAGTTGAGGCCAGTTCATTGGCTATATTTAAGAGGGAGTTAGATATGGCCCTTGTGGCTAAAGAGATCAGGGGGTATGGAGGGAAGGCTGGACAGGGTTCTGAGTTGGATGATCAGCCATGGTCATACTGAATGGCGGTGCAGGCTCAAAGGGCCGAATGGCCTACTCCTGCATCTATTTTTTATGTTTCTATGTTCCATCAGCCTGCTTTGTTAACCAACAATTTATGTGCAACTCTTCAAATACTTTGTTAAAATCTGTGTGTACAATATCCACCACATTGTCTTCATTAACTCACTGTCACCCCTTAAAAATTCATTTAAGTTGGTTAAACGTAATTTGTTTCTTACAAATTTGAGCTAGCTGTCCTTGATTAACTCAAACCTCTCCAAGTGCCAGATGTGTCACTACAACCTTACTCGACACTCATCTTAACTTACCAGGCTGCAGTCACATAATGTTCTTCCAACTTGTCCGGAACAGGAGTGTCACATTTGCCATTTCCCAACACCGACTTTCCCCTGTATCTAGGAAAGTCATTCTGTTGTACCTAGGATAGTGGAGAACGTTCCACTATCTCCACTCTGAATTCCCTTGGCAACCTATGATACAAGTTGCCCAAGGCAGGTGACTTATCCACTTTAAGCACATTAACTTTCCCTGCATCTTCCCATTAACCCCATAAACTTCCACCTCTTAACACCCATTACTCTAGTAGCCCTACTCTGTCACTCTAAACAAGAGCAGCTGGATGAGTGCTTGAATTGCCAAGGTATAGTAAGTTAAGTAGCTGGAGAGATTACGGAGGCATTAACAATGATCTTTCAAGAATCGAAAGATTCTGGCATTATACCGGATGACTGGAAAATTGCAAATGTTACTCCGCTATTTAAGAAGGGTGGGAAGCAGCAGAAAGGAAATTATAGACCTGTTAACTTGACATCACTGGTTGGGAAGTTGTTGGAATCCATTGTTAGGGATGAGATTATGGAGTACCTAGAGGCACATGACAAGATAGGCCAAAGCCAGCATGGTTTCCTGAAGGAAAATCCTGCCTGACACTCTTGTTAATTTTGGATAATAATAATAATAACAATAATAAAAAGATTTGAAAAGAAAGAAAGGAAAATCCTGCCTGACTAATCTACTCCAATTTTTTAAGGAAATTACAAGCAGGGTAGACAAAGGAGATATGGTGTACTTGGATTTTCAGAAGGCCTTTGACAAGGTGCTGCTCATGAGGCTGCTCAGCAAGATAAGATCCCATGGAATTACAAGGGAGTTACTAACATGGGTGGAGTATTGGCTGATTCGCAGAAAACAGAGTGGGAATAAAGGGATCCTATTCTGGCTGGCTGCCAGTCACCAGTGGAGTTCCACAGGGGTTGGTGTTGGGACTGCTGCTTTTTACGATGTATGTTAATGATTTGGACTATGGGATTAACGGTTTTGTGGCTAAATTTGCCGATGAGACAGATAGGTGGAGGAGCAGGTAGTGTTGAGGAAACAGACAGCCTGCAGAGAGACTTAGATAGTTTAGGGGAATGGGCAAAGAAGTGGCAACTGAAATACAATGTTGGAAAGTATACAGTCATGCACTTTGGTGGAAGAAATAAATGGGCAGACTATTAATTAGATGGGGAGAGAAATCAAATTGCAGAGAAGCAAAGGGACTTGGGAGTCCTTGTGCAAGATACTGTAAAGACTAACCTCCAGGTTGAGTTGGTGGTGAAGAAGGCAAATACAATGTTGGCATTCATTTCTAGAGTATAGAATATAAGAGCAGGGATGTGGTGTTGAGGCTCTATAAGGCACTGGTGAGACCACACTTATTGTGTGCAGTTTTGGGCTCCTTATTTTAGAAAGGATATACTGACATTGGAGAGGGTTCACAGAAGATTCACGAGAATGATTCCAGGAATGAAAGGGTTACCATATGAGGAATGCCTGGCAGCTCTTGGGCTGTATTCCCTGGAGTTCAGGAGAATGAAGGGAGATTCTCATAGAAACATTCCAAATGTTAAAAGGCCTAAACAGATTAGATATGGTAAAGTTATTTCCCATGGTAGGAGAGTCCAGGACAAGAGGGCATGACTTCAGAATTGAAGGACAGCCATTTTGAACAGAGATGCGGAGAAATTACTGAAGTCAGAGGGTGGTAAATCTGTGGAATTTGTCACTACGAGCAACAGAGATAGGTAGGTTCTTGATTAGCCAGGGCATCAAAGGGTATGGGGAGAAGGCAGGGGAGTGGGGATGACTGGCAGAATTGGATCAGCCCATGATTGAATGGCGGAGCAGACTCTATGGGCCAAATGGCCCACTTCTGCTCCTATATCTTATGGTCTTATGGAATACAAATAAAAGAGATTAGTATTGTTGTAAGGGAAAGAATAGTCAGGAAATGGGGATGTGGATTGTGCTAATGTGATAACAGGGAACCACAGACAAAGCCTAGAATTAGAAACATGGAATGCAGCAGTGATGACACCTAAGTTTCAGGAACTTCATTACTTATGTTATAGCATGCACCCACTGTTGTAATAGAAAACTGGATTTATTGTTAGATCTGAGGATTTAGTTTATTAACTAATTCTTTCTGTAACCACCACTCTGTTGTCAAAATGCAATTTTATTGGTAGTTTCATCACCTGAGAATATAACAGCTGTACCAGATACATGATCGGGTACATCAGCTTTGACTGGTCTCCTGGTGCGCACCAATTTTTAATAAACCATCCATTATTTCAGACACCAATTCTGTGAGGCTTTTGAGTTTGCTCTGACAGGATACGTGTATTTGGTGGTCAGAATGGACACAGTGGGCTGAAGGGCCTGTTTCTGTGCTGTGTGATTCTATGTCTCATGTTGTGTCTACCCCTCACTGTCCACTTATTATTTAGGTGTTGGTAAGAGATTCTGTTCTCATACTCTTCCTCTACCAATATAATTTTCCTTTCACTTCTCTCTCTGTTGCATTTGGCAAAGTTCTTGCTTGCGGTATTCAGCCTGCATCGTGTGGAAGGTGCCAAAAGAGGAAGTTTCCTGGTCCTTCCTCGTGAATGGATCCCTGAATTTGGCTCCTTATCTGCTTGTGACATCAGGGCCAATAGACCAATGTAATCGTCCTGCAGCTCAAACCAAATGCACCCTGTCTTTGCTCCGGGCAGAAAATGTTTTTTGCAAAATTATGTCTTCCGACGTATTCTTGCCACCCTTTTTCCTATTTATCCTGGAGCTTTTCTAAGGCTGAGTAAGCAGTCCTCCGCACTTAATAATACATTTTTTCCGTGAATGACACCATCATATTTCCATCCAGGTGATTTTGTATTTCTAGTTTGTGTTTACATCTATGGGTCCAAAACCTTTGCTTTCCTCATATCTTTCATAGTTTGTTCCTTCTGTCCCTAGTCTGAACTTTGAAACCTTTCTGCCACTTAATCCCCTTTCTCTACTTCTTGGAAGCCTCCATTGGTCAGGGTCAACCATAGATGTTGCGTCTAAGCTGTTTAGATATGCAAGCCTTGGCAGTGCAATATGGATAGCAAACCGCTGCCCATTTAGCAAGCTCACCTTTTCCACTCACCTGATAAATCCAAAGGACCGACATAGTTTGGCACCAGCAGCATTGCTGAAGTTGTTAGTCAGCTTTCAACTCAACATTGAACTGCCTTAGGGACTCCAGCTCTGGATTTTCCCCTCAGGATTTACTCAAGTCTTTTCCCATGAGTGGCTTTCGAAGACATTTGAGATCAGAATTCTTCTTCTCCTAGATGAGGCACCAACCATGGCTGACGAGCCCTATCTGCTTGAAGCAACTGGTGTTAAGGAACCAGTAACCTGCCTTTGCCCCTTCTCCTGTCAGTAGAAACAATTCCTCTAGGCTTAGTAGCTAAGCCACATGTAAAGGCCAGGAGGTGGATTTGGTTGCCTCAGGCTACTTGAGACACACACCATTTATTTGGCAGTGGGAGCTTGTCCCCATTACCACCCCGGTTATACTTCTACACTTAATTTAAACTAAATTTAAGGCCTTTGTCCTTAAACTTAATTTAAACCTTCTATTGTTTTCATGGGACTTTTATCTTGAGACGTTAACTATGAACCAATGAATCGCACCATCACACCTGCCAGTGACTCACTCTCAAACTAAGGCTCTCAGTTCTTGCCACACAACCCATTAGCACCCAGTCCCTCCACGTACACACCGTCGTCAGGACAAACTTTGACTTTCATTACAAGTGTGTAATGCTGTGACACAAGATGATTCACCATCTTCAGCAACAAAACTATGTTCTGAAATAAATACAATCTAAACAATATGTTGCCTTTGTTATTTATTAAAAACCCATCAGTCAATTACAAGTCCATATATAACAGATTTATGAAAGTGTACAAGTGGCTTGTGATACCTGGTATGACCAGTTCCATAAAGAAGACCCTGAAGACAAGTAGATTTCCAATAAACCTTTGCTTTCGGTGCTGGCATCCGCCTTCATTCAATTGCAGTTCTACTTTTCCTTCTCTTTTTGGTCCTTTTCCTTCTTCTCGCGTTCTGACTTTGCCTCTTCTTCCTCGTGTTGCTTAATCAATACCTCAACTTCCTTCTGCTTCAGGACCTTTATTCGTGTTTTCCCATTTTCTCTGCTTAGCGTTGCAATTTCCACTGTACCACAGAGGGGAAGATGAAAAGTTCCAAAGATTACACAGTCTTAATGGGCCTTCAGCTAAGAGGGAACTACTAACTACATATATCCTTCTAAATTACAGGAGCAGTCAACTGGATGCGAGTACTTCCACCGGGGGGATGAATAAGTACAAATCAGAGAGGGCCAGCATTGAAGAAGTTCAATATAAAACTGACTAATTGAAAGTAGTCAGAATCTGAAAAATAAGTACGTCTAACTAGACCGGAATTCATGCAATGAAAGAAATTAGTCTTCATTATAACATGACAGATTCTGTCATCATCTATCTATTCTTTATGTAACATAGACAGGTTGGTTTCAGGCTTCCTGTGGGGGGCAGGTTGACATCAAGCCCCCAAGTGACCCTGAATTCTGTTGAAATTCAGACAGCCTACAGGGGGTTAACTGGCTGCAATTTTGGAATTGGGAGCCCAGAACAGTTCTTTACAACAGGCGAGGACCATCAAACTATGGTGTTTTGACTTAGCACATACCAGGAACACAGCCAGCTACTTCCTATTGTTATAGTTTATACCAAACTTTGGAGGGATCAGCACAACATAAAGCAGCTTAACTTTTCATTATATTTGCAACTCAGACTTCTATATCATGTTTGTAAACTGTGAACACCACTTACCCTTTTCAGCCGAAAGTTTACTGACATCCATTGTCTTGTTCAACACTTTAATTGCCAAAGCAAGGGCTGATTCTAAAGTCATTTCTCCTTCTTTGAAGTCTTGTTTCAGCATAGAGACAGCAGCCTGCAATTTCAATTGGATCAAGTTAATAAAGTAATTATACAAAATGCTGGAGGAATTCAGCAGGCCAGGCAGAATACAGTCAATGTTAATCATTAATCCTGAATCATTGTAGGCAGGATGGTAGTTAGGGTAGTGGAATACTCTGCCTACAAGAAATGGAAAGCCAGGGATCTTTATCCTTTCCCTTATAACTACATCTGTGGGAAGTGTTGCTCCTGATAGACCAGGTCAAAGAAATGGAGTTGCAGTTACATGTACTAAGGATCATCTGGGAAGCTGAGAGCTTCATAGATCAGGCTTTTACTGAGGATGCTCACACTCAAGCTTCAGGCTTCAGATAAGATCGGTGACCATTAGGAGAGGCAAGGTAAGTAGACAGTCAATGCAGAATTCCCCCGTGGCCATCCCGCCTCAGCAACAAGTATACCCCTATGGATTCTTCAGGGGATGACCTATCAGGGCACAGTAGTAGCAGTGGTACTGTGACCAGCATTGAGGCTCAGCCGGGGAAGGCGTTGCCAGGTAGAGCGAGAGTGATAGGAGACTCAGTACTGAGGGAGACAGACAGGAGATTCATTGGCTGCAGAAGAGGTGCCAGGATGGTATGTTGCCTCCCAGGTACCAGGGCAAAGGATGATTGCAGAAAATTCTCAAGGGGGAGAGCAAACAGTCAGAGGTGGTTATACACATTCATAGTCACACATTGTTGTACAAACTTCACAGCAAAACAGAGAATGAGGTACAGCAGAATAAATATCAGAAGTTAAGCAAGAAATAAAATGCAGGACTTCGAAAGTAGTGATCTCGGGATTACTCTTGGTCTCATGCGTTATTGAGTCTAGGAAAAGAGTCTAGAAGAATGTGTGGTTAAAGAGATGGTACAGAGGGTGACTAATGACCTAGTGGAGGAAAAATTTGCTTTTGCTGCAAGGGTAGGTTTAACTAGATTGTCAAAAGGCTGGGATATTACAGCAAAGTTAGTGAGAAGACAGGCGAGTACAGCATCCACAGAGTGTAGCAATCAGGATAGCCATTTCTTCCCCTTCTGATGTTTGGTCAGAAAACAGCAGAACCTCTTGACCATGACTGCATGCTTTTATGCACTGAGTTGCTGTTGCATAACATGCATTAATAAAGTGGCTGCTGAGTGCATAGAGGAATGTACTTGGGAAGGAGTAGCACTCCCCTTAGAGAACGAAGCAGGCCAAGTAACTGAAGTGGCAGGAAGTCGAGTTCCCAGTTGTATTATTTTTTAAATAGTTGTGCAAAAAGATAAAACATATCCATAGGCTGAAGTCCTGAACTGCAACAGGGAGAACTTGAGTGCATTAAGCAAGATCTACCTGGGGTCAATAGAGGACTCTATTTAAAGACAAAGGAACAGCAAGTGTTCTTAAAAGGGTCATGTCAGGAGTCCAGGGTGTCCCTGTGAGGGAGCCCTGGCTAATGAGAGATACCGAGGCTCTGATCAAGGAAAAGAAAGTAGTATACAGCACTTTTGGACAGCTGGGTATAAATAAATCCCTGAAGAATATAGAAGAAAAATAAGAGCAGGCTTGAGAGGGAAATCAGGAGGGGAAAAAAGCAGCATGAAATGGATGTGGCAGGCAGGGTTAAAGGTAATCCCAAGAGGTTTTCTGGTTAATAACAGCAAAAGGTGACTAGGGAAAGAGTAAGTTCTCTTAAAGACAGTCATCATCATCTGTGTGTGACTGAGATTTTTAAAATGTCTATTTCTCTTCTGTGCTTACCAAGGAGAATGCCAAAGAAATGAAGGTAATAAGTACTGAGGACTTAGAAAATGTGTTTATTACAAGGAAGGAAGTATCTGCAGTCTTGAAGCACAACAAGATGAGAAAATCCCCAAGGCCTGACCAGATGCACCCCTAGACCTCATGGGAGGCAGGGAAGTAATTGCAGAAGCCCTTGTAGAGACTTGTTTCATTACTAGCCACTGGTGAAGCTCCAGAAAACTGGAGGGTGATTGATGTTTACCATCATTCAAAAAGGGTAGCAGAAGAGGATGGTGAGCTTGATTTCAGTTACAGGGAAGTTACTGGAGGGGATTCTTGGATAGTCAAGGCCTGATCAGGAATAGTCAGCGTGGTTTTCTGCGTGGGAGATCACGTCTGACAAATCTTTTAGAGTTTTTTCAAAGAGGTAACTAAGGGGATGAATGAAGGTAGGGTAGTGGACATTGTCTATATGGTCTTTCGTAAAGCCTTTGGCAGGCTGAGCTAGAAGATTGCATTGCACGGGATTCAGGGGGACTGGTGAGGTACATTCAGAATTGGCATAATGAATAGGAAGCAGAGGTTGGAGATCGATCCTCCAGCTAGAGGCAGGTAACCACTGGTACGTTTGTTATTCATTATTTATGTCAATGATTTGAATATGAATGTAGATGGTGTAATTAGCAAGATTGCTGGCACTAAAATTGGGGAGTATGTGGATAGTGAACAGTTTGCAATGAATTGCAAAACATCTTGATCAGTTAGGGAGCTGGGCTGAGGAATGGCAAATGGATTTCAACTTTGATTATGAATGAGGTGACTCAAACTGGGCAAGACACATACAGTGAATGGCAGAGCACTGCTGAGCATTGTCGAACAGAAACGCCTGGGTGCACAAGTACATAGTTCACTGAAAGCAGCTGCATAAATAGACAGGACGGTGAAGAAGGCTTTTAGCACGCTGGCCTTCATCAGTCAGGGCACTGAGCTTGGGGAGTAGGGACATTATGCTGCAGTTGTACAAATTGTTGGTGAGTCTGCACTTAGGTGTATTGTGTACAGTTTTGGCTGCCCTGTTATAGAAGACATTGCCAGGCCAGAGAGCATGCAGAGGAGATTTATGGATGTTATCTGGACTAAAGGACCTCAGTTGTTGGGAAAGGCTGGTCACGTTTCACCTTTATTCCATGGAGCATAGGAAAATGAGATATGATGTCAGAAGTTTATAAAAATCAAGAGGGGTATGGATAAGGTGGACAGTCATAGCATTCTCCCCCAGGGTTGGGAATCCCAACAAGGTAAGAGGGAAGAGATTCATCAGAGCTGAGAGGTAACTTCTCTACACCCAGGATAGTGAGTTGCCAGAGAAAGTGGTTGAGGCAGGTACAACTGCAATATTTAAAAGGCCTAAGGAAGGTACATAGAGAGGAGGGGCTTGGAGGCTTTTGGGCTGAATGTGGGTAACCGGGACTAGCAGGAAGGATGGTCAACTTAGGCTAAAGGGCCTGTTTCTGTGCTGTCCTACTCTGACTCTTCAGCCCCTCATGTCTACTCCACCAAACACCACTGTAGCTCAGCTGTTACTTTCCTACATATTCACTGATTCCCTTAACACTGAGACCAGATGCCTTAAGGGACAGGAAATGATGACTGCCTGAATGGAAAGGGGGGGGGGGGGTACAACAGAGGGACCGAGTGTTCCCAAGAGCTCTGCAGAAGATGAATGATGCAGAACTCCATAAGTGCCCGCAGTGGTTGAAACAGATGACAATTATAAAATTGTAAACATTGGAACCAACCTCACTAAAATACAAACCAACATGTCAGTGCATCTCTTTGCAGAGATTCTGCAGCTTTAGTTAAGATACTCACAGCACTGTTATTTCCAATGCACGTGGCTTTCCATCCTCCGTAGTTTCCGCTGGGGTCACTCTGATACAGCTGGTAGCCATAGTGCTTATCCCATCCCATATACAGCAGCGAAACACCGAAAGGTCGCTTCCCTGTCAATAACAGATACAGATCAGTAGGTGTCCAACAGGCACAGGGAGAGAGACAGGGCTCACACTACCTAGACCTTTTTTAAACCACCAATCCCAGGAATTGCGCTAGGAACTGGCAGCACGGGGAGACACACTGGAGGTCAGAACTGAACCCAGCTCACCAGAGCTGCGGTGGCACATACAACTTTAAGAGGAGCTAGATTTCTGCAATATCACAGATGGGAACCTGCTGAATGATTTACAACAATGCTGAGGAAGAAATGTTGTCCAGGATTACTGTCAACTGTGCTTTAGGTAAAACCAAAGAATCCTGTCTGATTAGAAAGATGGTGTCATCACCTAACATCTTAAAACTCTAGGGAGGTCACATCACAGGTCAGGATTCCCCAAACACTTTCATTTTACACAACCAACAGATCACCCTGGAGCCTTTTGAGTCCAAACTGGTTTAAACTCAAGTGAGACCTTGCACAAAATAATCTGGGACATAATATCATTGATGAAGTGACCCCTTAAACAGCCCTTCAATTGCACACAAGAGTTTTACTGTGGCCACACCACAACAAAGGACAAGGGGCACCAGTCTTTCCAGCCACTTTTATCAGCTACAGAAAGGAAGGATGTTCTTTGGAAATCTTTGTGCAGTTTCAACTAATGTGTAAATGGCTTAAACATCTATGAGAATTGGCTGGAGAACTGTATCACTGTATTCTACCGATGAAGATGACACCTTCACCGTTGTTGTAGTGTGGGTTAAGCTATTAAACTATAACAAGAGGTATGAGCAGGGTGAAGTCCAGAAACATTTCTCTGTTCAGAGGGTAACAAACCAGCAAGAATCTCTCAGACTAGAGATCAACCAAAAATATAACCATTGATTTTAATAGTGTTGTTACACCACAGTGAAGATAACTAAGGCTTATCACTGACAATAAGAATTAGAACAGTTGTGATCATATATTTATTTATAGAGGAAACTCTAGTGGCTGGCTTACTGTTCATCATCATCGCATATTAAGACTACTAGGGTTTTTTTTCCTGAACACCAGAATTAGAAAACAGAGGTTAATAAAGTGACACATGATACACAAGAGAGTCACTGACAGTATGGACAACGCTCTATAATGCCAGTGATCTGTGTTCAATTCCCTCCGCTGACTTATAGGAGATGGTACTGTATGTTCTCAAAGATTTCATTTCAAACGTACACAGTTAGGGTTAGTGAGTTGTGGGCTGCCCAGCACAATCCTTGTTGAATTCTCCAACTTCCGGTAATTCCCTCCCCCTCCCTTCCTCTATCCCTATTTCACATCACGTCCCTCATAGTTCCGCCTCCTTCTACTACTTCGGATTGCTCTCCTGCCAATCACCTCCCTGCTTCCCCTCCCCCACCCCTTTGTCTTTAAAATTACTGTTTTTTTCAACTACCAGCATTCTTCAAACCCTCCCTAAAGTTCTTCCTTCAGTCCTGACGAAGGGTTTCGGCCGAAAACGTAGACTAATCTTTTCAACCGATGCTGACTGACCTGCTGAGTTCCTCCAGCGCATTGTGAGTGTTCCTTTGACAACAGCATCTGCAGATTATTTGGGGTTTACAATCCTAGTTGAATCGATTTGACGCAAACAACCAATTTCACTGCATGTTTTGATGTACGTGTGACAAATAAAGCCAATCTCTTTAAAAATTGACTTGCTCTGGGAGGGAGCCAGTATAGGCAAGGAGGACTAAATTCTGTGTTGTGGTAGGTTTGTACAAAACTTTGGTTATATCATACATATGGAATGTTGATTATGAAGGGGCTTTGGAGAGGAAGCAGAAAAGATTTAAGGATGATATCAGAAAATCAATGGTTTGCATATTAGTCCTTGAGAGACAAAAGTTGAGGAGTAACCTAAAAAGTCTAAAATTATGGAGGTATTTGATAAAATAGATGCAGAGAGAATATTTCCATGTGGAAAGAACATAATCAGGAGTTATAAAAATATTCAGCAAGAAAGCCAACATGGAGTTTAGGAAGTGCACTGTTACCTAGAGTGGTGAAATCATGGAACATCCCATCACAGACAGGTCGAAGCAAATTGTAAAGGCCCACTTAACAGGAGATTGTTCACCATGCAAGAAGGGAATTGAGGGCTAGATTTAGATGTGAATAAACATGAGGAAGCTTGAGATTACTGAAGGTGCACAGACTAATTGAAGCAAATGATCCATTTATCTGGCATGACATTCAATAATCCTATGGATACATCTGTGTAAAAGGCATACAAATACAATTACACCAAATCCTCAATATGAAATAGAGTCCAAACTGGTCTGGTAAAGCAAGCTCTTGGGTACTTCTGATGTTTGACAGATGCACTCTATGTTAAGGCATCCTGAAAGGATGTTAAGGCATTTTGTTTATCACTGATAAACAAAACAGTACAATTAATAACTGTTCATTTGAAATCAAACAATGCTTTCCACTAAGGTTATAAAATGTTAAAGAACCAAGTTAAGGCAAATATTTTTGAAACTGAGCTTCATTTGTGATTTAGTGATACAGATAATAGCATTACCACTTGACCATTAGTCTTAAATACACTTCTCTCGGACTTGCCTCCAAACTGTGTGTAGGCCTGCTTGATATCGCAGAGCGTTGTGACCAACTGCTCACATGGGATGGGCTCTTGATACTGAAGGAGATATCTGAGAAAATAAGGCAACATTATTGTACCCTGGTGGAGATATCTACCCATGTCCTCACATTCCAAAAGAAAAATGCCAAGCAGCTGTTATGTTTCCAAGAACCATTAAATGTTCTGTACAATTTTTGGGATATAAAGAGGAAGATAATTGCACTGAGGTGACACAATGAAACCACATGAGCTGTTGTACATTCCTGAGACCTGAAAAGCAATGGAAGTCAATTCGACAGCCTGGTTCCTCCAGGTGGTACATGGGGTGTTGAGTTGGAGCTGTGCTATTTATGTCTTTCTTGCTGGAATTAGGATGTTGTAGTTGTGGGCAAAACTGGCATTTTCAGATTTATTGATCACATGCACATTGAAACACAGGGTGAAATGTTATTTCAAGGATTTGCTGGGGGTTAGCCCACAAGTGACCTGTACAAAAAGGACGGGTTTCACTTGTATCGGAGGGGGACCAATATCCTGGTAGGGAGGTTTGCTAAGGCTACTGCTGGGGGGGTGGGAACCGAACTGAAGAGACGGAGGAAGGTCGGTTGGCTCGCAGATAGAGAAAGCTAGGAGACAGTGCGAGAGGGAGGATAGGCAGGTGATAGAGAAGGGATGCGCTCAGAACAGTGGTTTGAGATGTGTCTATTTTAATGCAACAAGCCTCATGAACGAAGCAGATGAGCTTAGAGTGTGGATCAGTACTTGGAGCTATGATGTTGTGGCCATTACAGAGACTTGGATGGCTCAGGGGCAGGAATGGTTACTTAAGAGTGCCAGGCTTTAGGTGTTTCAGAAAGGACAGGGAGGGAAGCAAAAGGAGTGGGACGTGCCACTGCAGATCAAAGATAGTGTTACAGCTGCAGAAAAGGAGGCAGTCATGGAGGGATTGTCTACCGAGTCTCAGTGGATGGAAGTGAGGAACAGGAAGGAGTCAACTCTTCTGGGTGTTTTTTTTAAATCGACCACCCAATAGTAACAGGGACATCGAGGAAAAGACAGGGAGACAGATTCTGGAAAGGTGTAATAACAAAAGGGTTGCAGTGGTGGGAGATTTAAATTTCCCAAATATTGATTGGCATCTCCCTAGAGTAAGGGGTTTAGAGGTGGAATTTGTTAGGTGTGTTCAGGAAGGTTTCCTGACACAATATGTAGATAAGCCTACAAGAGGAGAGGCTGTACTTCATCTGATATTGGGAAAATGAACCTGGTCGGGTGTCAGGTCTCTCAGTGGGAGAGCACTTTGGAGATAGTAATCACAATTCTATCTCCTTTACCATAGCATTGGAGAGGGACAGGAACAGACAAGTTAGGAAAGTGTTTAATTGGAGTAAGCAGAAATATGAAGCTATCAGGCAGGAACATCGAAGCATAAATTGGGAACAGATGTTCTCAAGGAAATGTACGGCAGAAATGTGGCAAATGTTCAGAGGATATTTGCGTGGCATTCTGCATAGGTACTTTCCAATGAGACAGGAAAAGGATGGTAGGGTACAGGAACCGTAGGGTACAAAGGCCGTTGAAAAACTAGTCAAGAAGAAAACCTTGCCAAAGGTTCAAAAAATTAGGTAATGATAGAGATCTAGAAGATTATAAGGCTAACAGGAAGGAGCTTAAGAATGAAATTAGGTGAGCCAGAAGGGGCCATGAGAAGGCCTTGGCGAACAGGATTAAAGAAAACCCCAAGGCATTCTACAAGTATGTGAAGAGCAAGAGGATAAGATGTGAGAATTAGGTGTGACAGTGGAAAAATGTGTATGGAATCGGAAGAGATACTGAGGTACTTAATGAATACTTTGCTTCAGTATTCACTACGGAAAAGGATCTTGGCGATCGTAGGGATGACTTACAGCTATTTAGAAAGCTTAAGCATATAGACATTAAGAAAGAAGATGTGCTGGAGCTTTTGGAAAGCATCAAGTTGGATAAGTCTCTGGAACCAGATGAGATGTACCCCAGGCTACTGTGGGAGGCGAGGGAGGAGATTGCTGAGCCTCTGGTAATGATCTTTGCATCATTAATGGGGATGGAGGAGGTTCCGGAGGATTGGAGGGTTGCAGATATTGTTCCCTTAATCAAGAAAGGGAGTAGAGATAGCCCAGTAAATTATAGAGCAGTGAGTCTTACTTCAGTGGTTGGCAAGTTGATGGAAAAGATCCTGAGAAGCAGGATACATGAACATTTGGAGAGGCACAATATGATTAGAAATAGTCAGCATGGCTTTGTCAAAGGCAGGTCATGCCTTACGAGCCTGACTGAATTTTTTGAGGATGTGACTAAGCACGTTGATGAAGGTAGAACAGTAGATGTAGTGTATATGAATTTCAGCAAGGCATTTGATAAGGTACCCCATGCAAGGCTTATTGAGAAAGTAAGGAGGCATGGAATCCAAGGAGACCTAGTTTTGTGGATCCATAATTGGCTTGCCCACAGAAGGCAAAGAGTGGTTGTAGACGGGTCATAATCTGCATGGAGGTCAGTGAACAGTGGTGTGCCTCAGGGATCTGTCCTGGGACCCCTTCTCTTCGTGATTTTTATAAGTGACCTGGATGAGGAAGTGGAGGGATGGGTTAGTAAATTTGTTGATGACACAAAGGTTGGGGGTGTTGTGGATAGTGTGGAAGGCTGTCAGAGGTTACAGTGGGACAGTGATAGGATGCAAAACTGGGCTGAGAAGTAGCAGATGGAGTTCAACACAGATAAGTGTGAGGTGGTTCATTTTGATAGGTCAAATAAGATAGAAGAATATAGTATTAATGGTATGACTCTTGGCAGTGTGGAGGATTGGAGGGATCTTGGGGTCTGAGTCCATAGGACACTCAAAGCTGCTGCATAGGTTGACTCCGTGGTTAAGGGGGCATATGGTGCATTGGCCTTCATCAACCGTGGGATTGAGTTTAAGAGCCGAGAGATAATATTACAGCTACACAGCACCCTTGTCAGAGCCCAGTTGGAGTACTGTGCTCAGTTCTGGTCACCTCACTACGGGAAGGATGTGGAAATTATAGTAAGGGTGCAGAGGAGATTTACAAGGATGTTGCCTGGATTGGAGAGCTTCGAAGTAGGTGCAGAGGAGATGTCAAGGTTAAGTTTTTTTTTACGCAGTGTGTGGTGAGTGCGTGGAATGGGCTGCCGGTGACGGTGAGGTTGCAGACAGGACAGGATCTTTTAAGAAACTCCTAGATAGATAGATTAGAATAATAAAGGGCTATGGGTAACCCTAGGATACTTCTCAAGTACGTACATGTTCGGCACAGCATGGTGGGCCAAAGGGCCTGTATTGTGCTGTAGGTTTTCTCTGTTTCTAAGTACTGGCACATATTTCCAGCATCAACAGAGCATTACCACATGTTCAACACAACACAGAACAAAGCAGCAGCAGCAACAACACAACAAATCAAGACAACAGCAAAACATACACACATACACAGGCCTCCAACCCCCAGGTCATCACCTTCAGACCGCCAGTCTTTGGCCCTGGACTCTTAAACTCACAGACAATGGGTCTCCAATCTCCAGTCTTTGGCCTTGGACTCTCAAACTTGGAAGATATTGAGTCTCCAATCTCCAGTCTCTGGCCTGGACTCACCCTATACCTCAACTTGTCTACTTTGCTCTTAAACCTTTGGAGTTTTCTACCTCAAGGCTCGCCTTCGGCTTTGCCCTCCAGACTTCAACTTAAAGATCAGCCAATCTCGGGTTTCACCACCAGGTCTCATACGACCCAATCATTGGGATTGTTGACATTCAATCATGAAGGACCTCAACTTTCAGACTCAAAAGACCTCCAATCCTGGTGGCTGGGGAAGGAGGAATCAATATCCCTCATGACTCACGCCTGTACAGACCTCTGACTCGGGATTGCTGGTCTCCTTGGCGTCCATCAACCTGATCTTTGATTCGCTTACCTTTGACCTTGGAGAGTTCCAACAAAGGCTGCTACCCTTGACTCTTTATTCTCACTCATCCCTGTTCCTAAACCCTAACCTGATCTCTAACTCCTGAAACTGACCTCAAAACCACACCTATGAACCTTAAAAAAATCAGTAAGTTTGAGCTCAGTGCCAACCTGACCTGAACACTGGCTCCTGCCCCAACTTTTCATTTACTGACCTCTAATGCTTTCTCACTTCCTTCCCTAAGCCCTAACCGACTCCCCACGCATCTATTGCCCACCACCATTAACGCTCAGGAAGGAGGCAGGGAAATGCCTTGAACCACTGCAATCAATGCGCTGAAGGCATTCATACACAAATGGAAGGGGAGATTGAGGGTTATTCGCTACAGTAACAATGAAGCTTTGACGTGACATGTCTAGATCAATAATGGAGGGGATTTTCCACCTGTTGCTATTATCTTGCATGTTTAAAGATGTGTATAGAAACATGGAAAACTTACAGCACAATACAGGCCCTTCAGCCCACAACGCTGTGCCAAACATGCACTTACTTTAGAAATTATCTAGGGTTACCCATAGCCCTCTACTATTCTAAGCTCCATGTACCTATCCAGGAATCTCTTAAAAGACCCTATCGTATCCACCTCCACCACTGTCACCAGCAGCCCATTCCACGCACTCACCACTCTCTGTGTAAAAAAAAACCTTACCCCTGACATCTCCTCTGTACCTACTCCCCAGCACCTTAAAACTATGCCCTCTCCTGCTAGCCATTTCAGCCCTGGGAAAAAGCCTCTGACTATCTACACGATCAATGCCTCTCATCATCTTGTACACCTCTATCAGGTCACCTCTTATCCTCTGTCACTCCAAGGAGAAACGGCCAAGTTCACTCAACCTATTCTCATAAGGCATGCTCTCCAATCCAGGCAACATCCTTGTAAACCTCCTCTGTGAGATTTACAGAGGATGTTGAGAATGTTGTCATTAGTATAACGAGCAACCACAGTAATTTGCCCTAACCCACCCCCATGATTCTGGTTTAATTCACTACTCTGGCAGACTAGAGTCCACAAGAGGGCTGTCAACATTCCTTCTGATATTGCACGATTCAATAGCAACTCCTCTTTAAGTGTCGTCATCTTATACTACTTGTCAAAACTTGGTGCAACAAAATCCCCAGGACCAACAATCCTTGCACAGAAAAATATAAATATCTAACAGAAAACAAGAAATTCCAGATTAACTGGAGTGAGTCCTCTTGACATGATATGCGTAGGGTAGTGCTAATGGGCAGCCAGGCACCACAGATGCTACAGCCTGTTACGAAGAGTTATATAATCGCTGTAGATGAAATTGGAATATGGCAGTAAGTCTATTAGAGGGTAGATTGCACAATTCATTTGAGACTTAACAAATCACCTTACCTCTGGGCAATCAGTCGCAGCTCATTTGTAAGAACATTGGCATCAGATGTTATTCCTGCAACGCTACAGGCCATGTCACTGCAAAGCAGATTTTATGTGAAGCTTAGTATTAACTTTACAGCAATCAGGAACGAAAATTGATAAAAGTGATAGATTTGCTCTCAGTTGACCCAAGTTAAAACAAGCTCTATCTGGATAACCAGACAAGAAGATTTTCTGTATATTTGCAGTATTGTATAAACTACCAGCTCGCTCATCACCGCTTACTTAAATGGATTGTGAGCTCTAATTTCACATCCCTCTTTTCTGTGTTACCAACCATCCCACTCAACCCAGTCATGTCAAGCACCTCCACCATCTTTACACTTCTCAATGCCTTGGTAAAGCAGCCAGCATAACCAAAGACTCCTCCCACCTCAGACATTCTTTCTTCTCCCCCATTCTGGCAGGCAGAAGACACACACACCACACTCAACAGCTTCTATCCCACTGTTATAAAAACTCTTAACTGGACTTCTCACACATTAAAGATGAACCCTTGAAGGCCGGCTGGTGGTGCAATGATATCAGAGCCAGACCCGGGAACCTCCGTTCCCGGGTTCAAAACCAGTCTGCCCCCGAGGACGCTTTCCATCCGTGCCAGGTTGAGTGTTGAGATCGCAACTCGACCTCGTAAAATAAAGGGAAAAATAGTGCAAAAATGTTTGTGTGAGGAGTGGCGTGCCACAGTCTCTCTCTCGCTTTGCGCCTTGTAAAAGACATGAAAAAGACATCATGGACGCACGCACACGCAGGCTTGCACGCACGCAGGTACACACCAAAAAAAAAATGAACCCTTAACCTAACAAATTACCTTGCACATTATTGTCTACCTGCACTGCACTTTCTCTGTAACCATAACAATATGTTCTGTTTTTGCTTTTCTCTCAAAAACTTCTGTGCTTTGAAATTATTTGTATGGTTAGTTTGCAAAACTAAGCTTTTTTTGCCTGTATCTCAGTATATGTGGGCAATACCAGAAGAATACAGACTGAGCTAGTGGAAATTAGGATAACACAGCTCATCTAAGGACAAGCACCTTTGTTAAGACACCTGAGTTTACACGTACTCATTCAGTTTGTATATCTTCTCGGAGAAGAAGACTTCATCTAGTAGCTTGTGGATGTTGCGCCTCTCTGCAGCTAAGAGAACACCGTCATTTGCCAAAATCCCCAAGCATGTTCCAGCGTGACCAATGGCTTCCATTGCATATTCCACCTGGTAGAGCCGTCCTATTGTTTAATTAAAGGAAAAGTTTACATGTGAACGAGTTACAGCACAATATATTAATCAGTCAGACCCTTCATTGTGTACAAGAATTCACTCAGATAACTCACCTTCAGGTGAAAATATGGTTGTTCGTGAATCATATCGTCGAGACTGCAGAGGCAAACAAAATAACTACCATTATATATTCTGCTTTTGAATCTTTTTATCATGGCATTAAGACTTCCTCTCCCCTCCAATCATTTTCTCCCCACTGAGGTTTCGTTAGCACCAGTGTTTTGGGTGCTTACCTCCCCTCAGGTAACATTCAGTGGAGATTACAACAACCCTTCCCATATTGTCCCACATCAATGGACATTTCCAACGTTATCAGTCTGATGG
This sequence comes from Mobula birostris, assembly GCF_030028105.1. Classification (NCBI taxonomy): domain Eukaryota; kingdom Metazoa; phylum Chordata; class Chondrichthyes; order Myliobatiformes; family Myliobatidae; genus Mobula; species Mobula birostris. Next base: position 15,219,680 of record NC_092387.1, on the reverse strand, counting down.
AGATGTTCAAAATGGCAGAGTGCTCGTGGGCTCATTGTGCGGACACGGTAACTGCAAATCCTACCAGCACAAATTGCCATTACATCCACCTGCTACATTGCACTAGCAATTTTTCCCAAGTTTTAGTTTATCTTGCAAATGCTAAATATTTTCTGTGGTTAAACTTCAGTCACTCACCATTGTGTCTTTAAATGGTCAAAAACCTAGGATTTAAAAAAAGGGAAATCAGTTAATATATGCAAGAACCTCCAGTAACCAATACATGACAATCTGTACAAATATCTTCTTAAAAACTATGGGAACAGATCTTGTTGTGCGTTATGTTTCAATTGTGAAGGTGCGGGGGTGGATTTTCTGCGATGTGCTTGCCTGGGAGGCTTACCAATCGCTCCCATGTGCAATGGAGCTGTTTTACACTTTGGACCTCCTCTGATCAATGCAAAGTTCAGCTTTCGATACAAACCTTCAGGAGGTGGTAAAGAGTGACCTGCCTCACTGATAAATATTACATGAAAATGTAGAAGAAATCTGTGCCTGGCTTCTGTCTATATTCAGCATCACATTTATATTGCAGGTGAATTCACCCTGGCTTCAAGTGCAAATGGATTTCTTGAACTTGTTTTGCTACAACGTATCTCATTTAAATGAGTATCATGGCAGTATGTATCATCCTCCCAAGGGGAAGTGAATTGATAATCTAATTGGGGCTGAGGAGGGTAAAAAAAAGGATCAGCCATGACTGAATGGCGGAGCACTCGATGGACCAAAAGGCCTAATTCTGCTCCAACGTTTAATGCGATATGGTTTTATGTCGTCTTCCTATGAACAGAGGACAAAATTCACTTTGTCCATAAAAATCTCCAATGCAAAAATGACTCATGGTCATTGAACTGAGAGACCTATGGATGAATGCCACCCCCTCATCCCCCAATCTGATTCATGGAGCCTTGAACGTCAATTCTCTTTCCTGAGAGGCTGCCGGCCATGCTGAATATTTCCAGCACTTTTGTTTTTATTTCAAACTGCGTGAGTCTACCGTTCTTTGTACAGCACCTTGAGATGATCACTGTAATACTCACTAGCAACATGTGCCACCAAACCATCTAAAAACTCTAAAAGTACAGGTGTTACATTGCCAGAACCTAACACAATGGATAGTAAAGATAAAGCTTGAGCACCTCTTTCAATACTTATCACCTGCATATCCTCCACAGACAATTAATGACTTAGTCCTGACGTTCACACTATTTTTAACCAGCTCACTGATACCCATATCTAAGTACAAGTTGGTAACAGAAATAGCTCCTCCAGTCGCAAACCAAGACTTATTATGACAAAGGTTCCAATGAAACGAGGAAATGTTGAAATTTTCTAAAATGCAATTACAAGAAAAGTCCTCATAAAAACATTATTATTAGAGATATGAATGGGCTACAGAGATACTTAAACTCGAATGGAAGAGGAAATCGGAACATGTCAGGCATAGTCAATTCAAGTTGGGTAGTTTAGTCTCATTTCAGAATTTAAACACCATTTAAGCTGAGGCAATTCGTTATCACAGACAAGGCAATATGACCCTATAACCTTTTGCCGACTCAGAGCAATCTACATCCTCCACTATTTTCCGATCATGTGCCCATCAAGACCTCCCAGAAGCTCCTGCCATTTACTTACACTCAGGGGCTGCTTACAGCGGCCAATTAACCTGCCAATCTACATCTTTAGGATGTGGGAGGAAACAGGAGTACTGAGAAGACACCAAGATGGTCACAGGGAGAATATGCAAAATCCAGTCAGCACTCGGGCCAGGAATACTGCAGCCATTTCCGTTGATCCCTCAAAGTCACCGTGCAATTTGATAGCAAACAAGAGAAAATTTGTAGATGCTGGAAATCCAAGCAACACACACAAAATGCTGGAGGAGCTCAGCAGGACTGGCAGCATCTATGGAAGAGCAAATAGTCATTGTTTCGGGCTGAGACCTTTCATCAGGACTGGAGAAAAAAGATGAGAAGTCAGAGTAAGGCGGGGGAGGAGAGGAAGAAATACAAGGTAGTACCTGATAGGTGAAACCAGAAGAGGGGGAGGGGTGAAGTAAAGAGCTTGGAAATAAATTGGTGAAAGATAAAGGGCAGGAGAAAGGGGAATCTGACAGAAGACCAGGGAGAAAGGGAAGGGGGAGAAGCACCAAAGGGAGCTGATGAGCAGGTAAGGAGACATGGTGAGAGAGGAAGTGGGAATTAGGAATGCTGGTGGGGGGCATTACTAGAAGTTCAAGAAATCTATGTTCATGCCATCAGGATGGAGGCTACCCAGATGGAACATAAGGTGTTGCTCCTCCAGCTTGAGTGTGACCTCACTGCGTCAGTAGAGGCCATGAACTGACATATAGAATGGGAAGTGGAATTAAAATGGGTGACCACTGGGAGATCCTGCTTTTTCTGGCAGACAGAGCGTAGGTGCTCGGCAAAGTGGTTTCCCAATTTACATTGGCTGTTTCCAATATACAGGAAGACACACTGGGAGCACCAAACACAGTATACGTATGACGCCAACAGACTCACAGACGAAGTGTCTCCACACCTGCAAGGACTGTTTGGGGCCCTGATTAGTAGTGAGAGGGTAGATGTAGCACTTATTCTACCTGCAAGGATAAGTGCCAGGAGGAAGATCAGTGGGGAGAGCTGAATGGACAAGGGAGTTGTGTAGGGAGCGATCCCTACAGAAAGTGGATGGATGGGGGAGGGTGGGAAGGAAAAGATGTGCCTGGTGGCTGGATCCTTTCGGAGATGGTGGAAGTTACAGAGAATTACATACGGACACAGGGGCAGGTGGGGTGGTAAGTGAGGACAAGAGGAACCCTATCCCTGGTAGGGTGGCAGGAGGATGGGGTAAGAGCAGATGTATGTGAAATGTAAGAGATGAGGGTGAGGGCAACATTAATAGGGTGGGAAGAGGTAAAGTCCAGCAATTTGATAAGGTTGTTACAAGATGCATGTTGTGTTGGACTTCATTAGTTGGAGGATTGAGCTCAAGAACTATGAGGTAAATTTAGAGTTCTATAAAGCTCTGGTTAGACCACCCTTGGAATATTGCATTCAGTTCTGGCCACCAAATTGTAGGAAGGATGTGGAGAGAGCGCAAAGGAGATTTACCAGGATGCTACCGGGATTAGAGAACATGTCTTATGAGGAAAGGTTGAGTGAGCTAGGGTTTTCTGTTAGGAGAGAAGGATGATAAATGTGTCAAGATGATATAAGTAAAGATCAAATGGATAGTCAAAAACTTTTTCCCAGAGCTGAAATGGCTAATACAAGGGGACATAATTTTAAGGTGATTACAGGAAAGTAAAGGGGGATATGTCAGAGGTAACTTTTTCTACAGAGAGTGGTGAATGTGTGGAACGCCTTGCCAGGGCGCTGGTAAATGCAGATATATTAAGGGCATTTAAGAAACTCTTGGCTAAGAAAGGTGATGATAGAAAAATGGAGGGATATGTAGGAGAGAAGAATTAGATTGATCTTAAGAGTGGTTAAAAGATCACCACAACATTGTGGACTTGAAGGCCTGTACTGCGCTGTAGTGTTCTGTTTATTCAGAAGGGTGGCATATCTCCACCACCTGTAGTACTGGCATGCTGGGGTCCCACAACCCCATCACAGAAAGGTTGTGTTACCTTGGTATCGCTAAAAAGATCATTTCAAAAAGACCCTCAGCCCATTTGCCAGGTGGGATCTTGCTGTGCACAATAGTGGGAACTTTTCCTGGATCACAGTGGCGATTGTACTTTAAGCAGAAGGGGTGAGAAGAAATAGAGGGAGGGAGGGAAGGGGAGGGGAGGACACTGTTTGGTACAACCCCGACCCGCTCCCTCCCCTGGCGGGACCGGCCACCGGCTCCACAGCCGAAACCGAAACTGAAACCGACCCGGGATGACTGGAGGATTTTCCGGTAGCGGCTACCGGCTCTGGTTACCCGGGTTGGCGGCTCCCTCAGGCCTGGAACTGGATGTCCTCCCCACCTCCACCCCCCCGATCCTCCTCTCTCCCGGGGATGAAGCAGCAACTTTCAGGACGCCCCGAGGACTGGGCCGCGCGACTCCAACTCCGGGCCGGCGGTGAGTCTCCGGCCAGTTTCGAACATCGCGAGGCTGGACGCGGAAAGTCCCCGACCCAAGTCCCAAACCCCGGTCCCGGTCCCGGTCCCCGAGGACCCTCGGACACAGCAGCCGTTCCCTCACCTGCACCCCACTGCCGTCCCGACCTCCTCTACGGCGCGCGATCGACGAGACGTTGCGGTGCGTCAAGAGCGGCGCTACCCCCCCCCCCGGCCTCCGCCACAGCGCCACCTGGCGCCCGGGAGGACTGACTACCCTCCTTAGGGTGGAAGCTGCTTTTCCCCTCACCTGTGAGTAGTTGCAGGACCTTGATTAGAAATGTATTTAAGTATTCAGATTGTATCAGCGATTTTGGCCTTACTGGTAGAAATGGGTGAAGTTTGCCCAGGATTTGTAAGCCCTTTGGCTTACAATGTTGTGCGGAAAGCTACTGTATATCAAAACCCGCCAAAGACTAATTCCTCCATTTTCCTCACATTAATGTGCCTATTTTAACGTCTCTTTAAAGCCTCTAGTGTGTTTGCCTCTACCACCATACCAAGCAGCGCATTCCAGACATTCACTACACTCTGAGTAAAAAATTTCCCCTCACGTCCCCTTTGAACCTACCCTCTCATCTACAATGCATGACCTCTGGTATAAGACCTTTCTACCCTGGCAGAAAGATACTCCCTGTCTACTCTATTTATGCCTCTCATAACCTTATAAACCCCTATCAGATCTCCCCTCAGCCTTGGGCACTCCAGAGAAAACTACCGTACCCAAGTTTATCCAGACGCTTACGGTAGCGTATGCCCTCTAAACCAGGCAGCATCCTGGTTAACTGTTCTGGTCCAGCAATTTCCCTGCAACTGAAGTGAGATTCACTGGTCTATAGTTCCCCGGATTTTCTCTTGTTCCCCTCTTAAATAGAGGTACAACATTAGCCACTCGCCAGTCCTCCTGGACCTCACCTGTGCCTAGAGAGGACATGAAAGTATTGGTCAAGGGACCCATTGATCTTGTCTCTTGCCTCCTTTTATTACCTGGAGTAAATCTCATCAGGCCTTTGGGACTTACCCACCTTAATACTCATTAGTAGGCCCAACTCTTCCTCCTCTTTGATCTCTAAACACGCTAACATATGTATACACTCAGCAGTGATCTCCTGGTCTTCCGTATCCTTTTCCTTGGTAAATACTGAAGCAAAGTGTTAATTAAGTTCTCACTCACATTCTCTGCATCCAAGCAAATGTTCCCCTCTTTATGCTTGAGTGGTCCCACCCTCTCCTTAGTTATCCTCTTGCTCTTGATGCATGTACAAAATGCCTTGGGATTCACCTTAATCCTACTTGCCAAGGACTTTTCATGGCCCCTCCTGGCTTTCTCAATTCCCTTCTTTTACTCTTTTTTTTTGGCTTCTTTATAATCCTCATGTGCCCTATTTGATCATAACTTTCAAAGCTTTACAGACTTCTTTTTCTTTTTGACTAATTTCATCACTTCTCTGGTCATCCAGGGTTCTCTTATTTTACAATCCGTGTTCTTCCTTCTAACAGGAACACACCTTTCCTGTACTCTGTGCAATTGATATTTAAACACCCTCCACATGTCTGATGTGGACTTGCAGAAAATAGGTGTTCCCAATTAACTTTTTTTTTGTTCCTGCCTAATGCCCTTGTAATTTGCCCTACTCCAATTTAAAACTCTCCTGCAAGGACAGTACCTATCCTTATCTATAACTATCCTGAAAGTTATGGAGTTGTGCTCACCCATTGAACGGTCAGTCTCCTGGCCAGGTTCAGTACCCAACACCAGGTCCAGTACAGCCCCTCCTCTCGTTGGAGTGTCCACATCTTTATTTAATAAACCAGACATCTCACCACTCCCAGAAGGTCCGGGAGTCTCCTGCAAATTAATAGTGGCTGTCTGTCTGTATCTTGTTTTACGGCGGTTGGCATCCAGCTTAATGGTGCATTACCGCCACCCTCTGCTCCAGAATGTGCACTAGACATACATTCTAAATCCCTTCATTCAATCTCTCTCTCACACACACACACACACACAAACACACACACATATATATATATATATACACAAACCTACACTTCACCCTCCCATCTTTGACCATCCTAGTATCCTATTCCTGTTTATTCATCATATTCTATAAAAAAACCCCTGTACACCTTAAAAACGCTAAAAATACCCGGACCTGTGCTCTCCCACCCATGCCCAGCAACCCTTTTAATGTGAATTCCTGTATCCCCAACTCCCTTAGATTAATTCTCATCATCTCTCTCTGTATCCCATACTTCCTGCAACTCAGAACTACATGTTCTACTGACTCCTCTTCCTGACATTCCTCACACAATCCTGTCTGGTGTTTCCCTATCACTTTCAATGTTTTGTTTAATGCACAATGCCCCAGCCTTAACCTAGTCCACACAATTTCCTCTCTTCTGTTTCCATTACCTAGCCTAGTAACTGCAACACTCTTTTGTATTTGATATAAATGCCTCCCTTTCCCCTCCCTGTCCCATCTTTCTTGCCACATTCGGTTGACTTTTTCCCAGATTACACACTTAACCTCTGCTTTACTGATACTAATGTGCATTTCCACATTTTCTTTCTTTAACGCCCTCTTTGCCAACTCATCCACCCTCTCATTCCCCTTCACCCCTACATGTGCTGGAACCCACAGAAATTTTACCTGACTTCCCTGATTTGCAATTCTTGTAACTAACTGAAGGACTTCATAAAGTACATCTTGCCGACTGTTTGTGTGAAAAGACCTTAAACTTGCTAGAACTGAGGATGAATCTGAACATATCAATGCTTTGGCTTGTCTGGCTTTCTGCACCCATTGCAACGCAACCAACATTGCCAGCATCTCCACTGTAAACACTCCTAACTTATTAGATGTTCTTCTGCTGATTCCAATTTCTTTTGCTGGTATTACCACCCCAAACCCTGTCACTCCTGTTTCAGGTTCCTTCGCACCATCTGTAAAAATGTGAGTATAAATCACTATACTTTTCCATCACATGACAGTTAAATGCATTTACCAAATCTGTTTTATATCTTTCTTTCCTTTTTACCTCTAACAAATGCCAGTCTATGTCAGGCCATACAAGCTTCCATGGAGCTACAACCGGATAAACTACTGAAGGACTTATCCTCAGATCAAATACTCCACATTCTTTCGCGATATCATTCCCTACCCGACTAAAGGTATCCCTCTGAAACCTCCCATTTTCCCAGTACTCCTGCAACACTCCTTTAGTAGGGTGAGAATCATTGTGCCCCTGCAAGTTAGCCCAGTAGTTTGCCATCAGTTGCATCCTTCTTAGTTCCAAAGGCATTATTCCCATTTCTACCTGTAGTGCTGACACTGGTGACGTTTTAAAAGCCCCACTGCACACTCTCAAAGCCTGAGCCTGAATCACATCCAGTTTCCCTATAAGAGACCTAGCTGCTGATCCATATACTATATTTCCATAATCCAATACAGATCTCACTAAAGCCACATACATTCTCTTCAACGCTGAACAACTTGCTCCCCATTCCCTAGCAGTCAAACATCTCATCACATTTATTACTTTTTTACATTTCTCCTCAACTTTCCTGATATGGTCTCCCCATGTTAATCGTGAATCAAATATAAATCCCAGAAATTTAAATGATGCAACCCTTTCTAATTCAATCCCATACATCCTTAACTTCTTCCCTACCTCAACCCTTTTCCTGGTAAAAAATAAATTAATAGTGGCTCCCTGATGCAAATTATATACAATGTCCGGGAAATTGATTTTTTTTTGAGAGCGACCACGAGAGAGCGCAAGAGCCAGAGAGAGAGAGCGCGCGAGAGCGAGAAAGCAAGCGCGCGAGAGAGAAAGCGAGCGCGCGAGAGCGACGACGAGCGAAAGAGCGCGCGAGAGCGAGAAAGCAAGCGCGCGAGAGAGAAAGCGAGCGCGCGTGAGAGCGACGACGAGCGAAAGAGCGCGAGAGAGTGAGCGAGAAAGCAAGCGCGCGAGAGAGAAAGCGAGCGCGCGTGAGAGCGACGACGAGCGAAAGAGCGCGAGAGCAAGAGTGAGCGAGAAAGCAAGCGCGAGTGAGCACGAGCACGCGCGAGAGCAAGAGCGAGAGGGTTCCAAAAGAAAATATAAAACGTACGTCACCCCAGACTACACTAAAGTGTACCCCTGCCTAATAGGGGTCAAAATAATGGCAGTGTTGCTCACTGCACTGTTTGCAATAGTGACTTTTCTATTGCCCATGGTGGGTTAAATGTAAAAGACATGTTGAGGTGAGTTTAACAGGTGTCATTCGTTCATTAGCATAGCTAACGTTATTTAAACTATCTGTCCGGCTCCTCAGGAGCTACTCTATTGCAGACATCCCACCTCTCCCGAAAGTCTCCTGCAAATTGATGGTGCTATCTCCCTGAAATGAGTTTTTGCAGGGTGGGATGTCTGATAAACCCTCCTGGATGCACTTAACACATTCTGTCCCATCTAACCCCCTTTCACTAAGAAGGTCCCAGTTTATATGAGAGAAATTGAAATCCCCCATGATAACAACCCTATTATTTTCACACATTTCCTTTATCTGTTTGCATATCTGTTCCTCAGTGTCCTGGTGGGTGGGATCGGTGGGGGGGGGGCAGTGTTGGTGTAATTGCACCCTTCCTTTTGTTGAGTTCTACCCAAATGGATACCTTTACATCTACGCAGGTAGCAGTTAGCAATGGTTTATTGGGTTAACATAAGAGGATACAAGTTTGTTTATATAAGGATATGTTTTCTGCTGTGAAGACTCAAATTAGTTGTTTTTGTAAAAGGAACATTACACCCACAACTGATTTCAAGTTATATGGTAAATCTTTAAAATAAGAGTCAGTGGTAAAGTTTCTGGGTATGAGGATGGAAACAGCGTGAATACAATTCTGGAGAAGTGTGAAAAAAGCCCTTGGTGTGTTCAGGTGCTTAGTTAGCTGTGATTGGGGGTGTGAGCAGGAGGTCACTTAATCAGATGGTCTTTGATTACAGATGTGTTGCTTGTGTGTCAATCCCACCAGCAGTCTTAAAGCCCCTAGATGAAGTTCACACTGAAGCATTGAGATTATGTTGTGGTGCTATTCAATCATCCATATTTCAGCATTACTGGTAGAAACGGATGACAAACCTTTACATTTGTGGAGATTACAGTTAGCAATGGTTTATTGGGTTAACATAAGAGGATATAAGTTCGTTACCCAATACTGGTAACACTGGTAGAGTGTTAGGAGCTCTGCATTTGTAAGGTTTTCAGTTTTGGGTGGATGGGAAATAAGTGGGCACAAAACCCTGGATTGTTTAATGTGGAATATGGTCCCAGTGTACCCCTTTCTGTCGCTCTGCCATTGCTTTTCCTTTTGCCTATGGTTCATTTAAGCCTTCAAGAAAAGGTCAAGATGAGGATTGATTGTATATTAGTGGCAGAGGTAGTTCAGTAATACATGAAAGGCAGAAATTATAGCTTCTTTCATAACTATACAGATGGCTCAAAAGATCCAGTGACATTTCATTCAGGTGTTTCTGTTTATGTTCCAAAGTTTCAGATGACTTAAGAAAAGATTATCAGACAAAGCAACCTCTGAGATGGTTGCTATCACTTTAGCCTTGGAACGGGTCAAAGAAGTAAACACTGATTATGGACTTCTGTGCTCTGATTCGTTCTCGGTTTTGACATTTATTAAAACAGGTACTTCAAATTGTAGGACAGACATTCTTCTGGAGATTGGACAACATCTGCTGAGACTGCAGGGTCCATGTTTGTGAATCCAGTCTTTATGGGTCCCTGCCCTTGTTGGTGTTGAAGGAAACAAAGTGCCAGGCATTCTAGCCAAGCAATCCTTAAAATGAGTTGTGCAAATATAGTCATGCTTTTGATGAGTTCTACCCAGATGGATACCTTTACATCCACATGAGCCATCAATTGTCGACCCCCAACCAACACGTATTCCACTCTCCCTTCCTCACAGTCCCCCACCCTGCTCTCATGACTATACCCCTTCCCCACACGAAACCACCACAGTGGACTTCACAGCTCTACAGGTGAGAAGACAGCTGAAACGTCTCAACCCAAGCAAGGCTGCAGGACCGGATGGTGTCAGTACCAGTGTGCTCAAAGCCTGTGCCCCTCAGCTATGTGGAGTACTTCGCCATGTGGAAAACATTTGGTAAGTAGGAACCTGTGTAGTTTTATATTGACACTACTAACTCAAAGGAGTTGACCAAAATCTGCTGCTGATTTCCAGCTGGTTAAACACCTTACCTGTTGGACCTGGTCATCATAGTTCAGGGCTTGTTGAAACTGTAGCTGCTGTAATCAGAGTGGTGTTGTTTAGTTCCCTGTAATCAATTATCATCCTGCATAAACTGTAAATAATTAAGCAATAAATATCAAGAACATGAGATAAAGAGTCCCTGAAAGTAAGTCCACAGGTTGTGAGAATAGTTTAGCAAAGGGCAAGTAAAGTTGAGAGAAGTTGCAGTCCCTATAAAAAGTATTCACCCCCCGCCTCGGAAGTTTCCATGTTTTATTGTTTTACAGCATTGAATCAGAGTGGATTTAATTTGGCTTTTTTGACACTGATCAACAGAAAAAGACTCTTTCATGTCAAGCGAAAACGGATCTCTATAAAATGATCTATATTAATTACAAGTATAAAACACAAAATGCTTGATTGCGTAAGTATTCACCCCCTTCAAGTCAGTATTTAGTAGATGCACCTTTGGCAGCAATTACAGCCTTGAGTCTGTATGGATAGGTCTCTGTCAGCTTTGCACATCTGAATACTGCAGTTTTCTCCCATTCTTCTGTACAAAATCGCTCAATCTCTGTCAGATTGCATGGGCATCATCAGTGAATAGCCCTTTTCAAGTCCAGCCGCAAATTCTCAATTGGATTGAGGTCTAGATTCTGACTTGGCCACTCCAGAAGATTAAATTGGCTGTTTATAAGCCATTCCTATGTGCTTTAGCTTTATGCTTGGGTTCATTGTCCTGCTAGAAAGCAAATCTTCTCCCAAGTCGCAGTTCTCTTGCAGACTACTTCAGGTTTTCCTGCAGGATTTCCCTGTATTTTGGGGCATTCATTTTATCCTTTACCTTCACAAGCCTTTCAGAGCCTGCTGAAGCCACCACCATGCTTCATGGTAGGGATGATGTGTTTTTGATGATGTGCAGTATAGTGGTTAGCTCAATGTTAGTTTCATTAAACCATGGAACCTCCTGCCAGCTGACTCAGAGTCTCCCACATGCCTTTTGGCAAACTCTAGCCGAGATATCATGTGAGATTTTTCATCAGTGGCTTTCTCTTTGCATTCTCCCATAAAGCTGTAACTGGTGAAGCACCCGGACAACAGCTGTTGTATGTGCAGTCTCTCCCATCTCAGTCACTGAAGCTTGTAACTCCTTAAGAACTGTCATAGGTCTCAGCTCTCAGAACCGCCTCCCTCACTTGTCCCCTCACTTGTCCCCATCTTGCACGGTCAGTCAGTTTTTGAGGATGGTCTGCTGTAGGCAGATTTACAGCTGTGCCATATTCGTTCCATTTCCTGATGATTGACTTAACTGAACCCCAAGGGATATTCAGTGACTTAAATTCTCTTGTATTCATCTTCTGACTTGTGCTTTTCAATAACCTTTTTGCAGAGTTGCTTGGAGTGTTCTTTCGTCTTCATGGTGTTGTTTTTGCCAGGATACTGACTCACCAGCAGTAGGATCTTCCAGATATAGGTGTATTTTTACTTTAATCGATTGAAGCACCTTGACTGCACACAGGTCTCCAAAAACAGATCTCTATTTAACTAATTATGTGACTTCTAAAACCAATTGGCTGCATCCGTGATGATTTACTGTGTCATATTAAAGGGGGCGGGGTAAATACTTATGCAATCAATTATTTTGTGTTTTATATTTGTAATTAATTTAGATTACTTTGTAAAGATCTGTATCACTTTGACATGAAAGAGAGTCATTTTCTGTTGATCAGTGCCAAAACCAGATTAAATCCACTATGATTCAATGTGGTAAAACAATGGAATATGAAAACTTCTGGGGCGGGGGGGGGCGGGGTGAATACTTTTTATAGAAACTGTATCCCCTCTGATTCAAGAACCTGATGGTTGAGAGGTAATAACTGTTCCTGAACCCAATGGCGTGAGTCCTGAGACTCCTGTATCATCTTCCTGATGACAGCTGCAAGAAGAGAGCATGACCTGGATGATGGGAGTCCTTGATAATGGATGTTGCTTTTCTGTGACAGCACTTCTAGTAGATGTACTCAAAGGTGGGGAGGGATTTACCTGTGAAGCATTGGCCTGTATCCTCTACTTTTTTGTAGGCTTTTCCATTCCAAGTCATTGGTGTTTCAAAACCAGGCTGTGATGCAACCAGTCAGTATATTCTCCACTGCACATCTATAGAAGTTTGTCAAAATTTTAGATGACTTGCAGAATCTTCACAAACTTCTAAGAAAGTGACACTGCCATGCTTTCTTCATAATGGCACTTGCGTGCTGGACCCAGGATCGATCTTCTGAAATGATGACACAAAGGAATTTAAAGTTGCTGACCCTCTCCACCTCTGATTCCCCCAATTACGATTGGTTCCTGGACTTACGTTTCCTCCTCCTGAAGTCAATAATCAGCTACTTGGACTTGCTCATATTGAGTGAGAGGTTGTTGTTATGTCACCACTCAGTCATTCCCTCCTAAATGCTGATTCATCATTACCTTTGATTTGGCCAATGACAGTGGTGTTGTCAGCAAACTTAAATATGGCATTGGAGCTGTGCTTAGCTTCAGAGTCATAAATATAAAGCAAGTAGAGAAGGGGGCTAAGCACACAGCCTTGTGGTGCACCTGTGCTGATGATGATTGTGGAAGAGATGTTGCCAATCTGAACTGACTAGGGTCTGCAAGTGAGGAAATCGAGGATCCAGTTGCACAAAGGGGTATTGAGGCCAAGGTCTTGAAGCTTATTGATTAGATTTGGGGGGTTAATACTATTGAATAGCGAGCTGTGGTCAGTGAAGAACATCCTGATGTATGCACCTTCACAGTGTAGATCAGGTGTTCCCAATCTTTTTTATGCTGTGCACCCATACCATTAACCAAGGGATCCATGGATCCCAGGTTGGAAACCCGTGGTCTTGGTATTCCAGAGTTGAGTGAAGATCCAATGAAAAGGCATCTGCTGATGACCTGTTGTAACATTAGGCAAATTGGAGTGGATGCAAATTGTTTCTCAGGCAGGAGTTCTTATATTTCATCACCAACCTCTCAATGTACTTCGTCACAGTCAATCTAAGTGCTGCTGGACGATAGTCATTAAGGCAGGTTATCATGTTCTTCTTGGGCCCTAGTAGAATTGAAGCCTGCTTGAAGCAGGTAGGTACCTCACACTGCTGAAGCAAGAGCATAAAGATAACATTGAACTTTCCAGCCAGTTGATCAGCGCAGGTTTTCAGTGGGCTTGATGCTTTTTGTGAAGATGCTGTCATGTTGGCCTCACGTGGAGATGAAATCACAGGGTCTTCAGGAGCTATGGGAGTTTGTGAAGGTACTTCCATGTTTTGTCAGCCAAAGCGAGCATGACAGGCATTGAGCTGATCTGTGAATGAAACCTTGTCATGTATTCCTCTTGGTTTTACTTTGCTGGTCTGGAATATTAGAATGGATGGGATCCAAGGTGAGTTAGCAAATAGAGTACAAAATTGGCTTGTAGGTACTGGAGGGTTGTGTTTCAGGTTGGGAGACTAACCAGTAGTGTGCCAAAGGGATCAATACTGAACCCTCTGTTGTTTGTCATCTGGATTTGGTGAATGTAGGTGACACCATTAGTAAATTTTCAGTTGACGCCAAAATAAGTGATGTAGTGGCAGTGAAGGTTGCCTGAAGTTACAAAATCAATAATCTAGATCAACTGAGGATCCATTATTGATTTAATTAAGTGTGAATCAGATATCTCAATGACTTTCAATTGAAATCATACCAATCAGGAAATTGGGCAGAGCTTGATTGCGATCCATGTTATCCAGTACATGTGTGGATTTTGATCTAGTATCTCAATTGAAACTTGTCAGCTTTGATTACATCCTGGACCTCAGCCACTGCTGTGCAGAATAATGGACATAAGAAGCATCCATTCTCTTGAGTCTGTCCATTCAATGGCCATTCAGTGACCAGACTCTGCTAAGGTGCTGTGTTTGCAATTCCGCCTCACATCTCTTAACAACCTGGGTTCAGTCGTGACTTCCAGTGCTCCTGTCCTGTCTGTGGATTTCCTCTGGGTGACTTGGTGTCTTCCTACATCCCAAAGCTGTGCTAATTCCTAGATTAGTTGTTTTTGCAAATTTCCTCCATGTAGGTGGTTGCTGAGCATATCAGCAGTTTGAAAATCAGCAATGTGAGAGAGAAGGTTACAGGGAAACAAGTGGAGAAATAGATTGTTGGGGCGGTTCTGAGAGCTGAGACTTTAAGGGTCATGTGGTTTTCATCTCTGGAAGAGTCCTAAACTTCTATTAACCTTTAAGTACTGTAGCTCTGACCATCTCTCCTGAAGAGGTCTCTTGGCTGTTTTGAGTTAACACTGTTTGCTTAATGTTTTCTGTGTCTCCTTATTTTTCTTAGAACGGAATAGATTCTTGACTTGTGGTAACTGAGTGTCACCTGCTTTCACCACCACTCCCCCACCTCTACTCCAATTAAACCAAAAAGGGAACTGCCCCATTGGTAGCAGCTAGAAATCAGGCAGCAGTACTTGACAGCACATCATGATAAAGTCCTCCCCAGAGCCTTGAACACTGACTCACCCGGCCCCACCCCAAACCCGGTACTGAGGGTATGCAATTTGTGATAGGAATGGACTTCCAAAAAAGATAGTGTTAGTGCGCTTTTCGGGTTAGCACATATAGCAAATAACATCAGCAACTGACTTCAGCCACTAGTCTTCAGACACGAACTTGAACTGTGGATTAAATCTAAAATGCAGCTCTGAACAATGGGTTCCGAAGAACTGTGAACCAAGTTAATTGGAAGTCACCACAGTTAATTGGAAGTCCAGGCAATGCTGATTTGAATTTGTTTGTATCTGTGTGTCTGTAGTATGGGTGCGAAGAGGGAGGTGTGAAGGGGGTGTGTAGTTCAAAGGAAGCATTGTAAATCTTCACCTGTGAGTCAGCTGGGGTGATATACTGTGTCCAGTGCTCCTGATGTGGCCTTCTATATATTGGCGAGACCCGACGCAGACTGGGAGATCGTTTCGCTGAACACCTACCCAGGGAAAGTAGGATCTCCCAGTGGCCACACATTTTAATTCTACGTCCCATTCCCATTCTGATATGTCTATCCACGGCCTCCTCTACTGTAAAGATGAAGCCACACTCAGGTTGGAGGAACAACACCTTATATTCTGTCTGAGTAGCCTCCAACCTGATGGCATGAACATTGACTTCTCAAACTTCCACTAATGCCCCACCTCCCCCTCATTCCCCATCCATTATTTATTTATATACACACATTCTTTTTCTCTCTCTCCTTTTTCTCCCGCTGTCCCCCTTGCCCATCCTCTGGTTTCTTTCCCCCCCCCCTTCTCTTTCTCGCTAGACCTCCTCTCCCATGATCCTCTCATATCTCTTTTGCCAATCAACTGTCCAGCTCTTGGCTCCATCCCTCCCCCTCCTGTCTTCTCCTATCATTTCGGATCTCCCCCTCCCCTCCCACTTTCAAATCTCTCACTACTTCTTCTTTCAGTTAGTCCTGACGAAGGGTCTCGGCCCAAAACGTTGACTGTACCTCTTCCTAGGGATGCTGCCTGGCCTGCTGCGTTCACCAGCAACTTTTATGTGTGTTGATTGTAAATATGAAATTGCCCTGCATTTTTCTTTGATCTCTAACATGTCATGTAGTGTTGGGTCAAGCAAGCTTTTTTTCCTCCTAAAGGGGTCTAAATTTGATGCCTGCTGTATCTCATTTTGCCAAATAAAGAGGGTGCTTCATATCTCCCAGTACTTCTCTTCAGTGACTTCGTTCAAGCAACAAGATTTGGTGTCAGAAATGGGCTACAGTTGGAAAACCAGCCACAGCTGAGGGGACCCTGGGAGACCATTCAGATGGACATCATGGGGCCCCTGCGAAAAAGCAGTGCGGAAGCTACTGTCTAGTAATTATCGACCAATTCGCCCAGTGGGTAATCGCTTTCCCAACAAGGGACTGCATCACCAGCACAGCTGCACAGATTCTAGTACAGGAAATCCTCCCAAGGTGAAGTACCCCAGCCCAGGTGGACTTGGATCCATGAGAACGTTTCACAGGGAAAGTGATGAAGGCAATATGCCAGTTGTTACAGACTTGATTACGGTTCCACCTACTCTCCCACCCTCAGAGCTCAGGAATGGTAGAAAGGATGAACTGAACAATCAAGGGTGCATTAACTGAGATGGGAAATACATGGGTTTATGTATTACCAGGCATCCTGATGAGATTACATTCAACTGTTCGGATGAGAAGGATTAGATTCAAATCTCTCAGGCAAAAGATCTCATAGTCCTAAGATGCATTTTAGTGTCTGTATTCCCCACCAGAATTGGTGCCTCTATACTCATAAAAGACTGTCACAGATATGGCACACTGAAACACGACATCCAGTTACAAAGTATTTAATTACAGGACATTCAGATACAACAGATAAACTCAGGAGGTTCGGTCACAAAATATTTTGATACAGATTGTTGAATTACAGCACAAAATCAATGAAAGTTTTGTCATGGTACATTGTGACATGTACATACAGTGCACGGTACATTGTGATGTGTGCATACATGGAACATTATCCCATACAACACAATAATCTTAATAGGAATGTCCAGAGATAGAAACGCAGGCATGGAACATTTACATGAGATGATTGCACATCCTGACATCCTGATGTGATTAAAAGTCAGCTCAATCTGCTCAGCATGTCTAAGGTGTCAATGGAGGAAACTGCTTACTGATTTAGCCGTTATTAAAAGGTCTCAGGAGTGTTTACGATGGATTAGGGCTTGTGGAATAGATAGCTGTAGTCTAATGGCCTTCTCCTGTCCTAGGTTTCTTTTGCTAAATGTTAAATGGAACTAAGACGAGAAATGTTGGAAGAAAATGTAACTTTAATAAAACTCCTTAAAGAAGTTTCGAATGACGGAGAAGGTGCAATAAACTTCTGGACCTTTAAGGTTTTTTTTAATGTTAGCAGCTCACTTTCTTTTCTTAATCAGATTCCATCAGCTGCAGCTCTTTCTTGTCTCAAATAATCACCTCCCAGACTCTGTTACTATTTCCACCTTTCATCCCCCTCATGACTCCATGTGGGGTGCTCCCCCGAGTGAACTGTGCAAATCATCTGGCAAAATGACTCATCAGCAGAACTCACCAAGCACCGAACCCTTGCTTGGCTGGTAGCGATAGGGGCTCTCCTCATCAGAGCTTTCCAGTACAGTCAGAAAATCACTCCCAACACATATTGCAATGGGGAGGAGATGGTTGTCCACCTCTTTGCAGGTAAAGAGTTGTAGGGAAGGGTATAAGTCTCCTTGTATCAGTTCACCCACAGCAGCTATGCTACAGAGGACTCTCTGATCTAGGACGATTCCTAAGGGCACACATAGAGGCAGACATCTAGTGCTGCTAGAGGATCATTAACTTGGCGAATGTCACCTTGTGCTCTGCCCAACAGTTGTTGGTCTCCCAGCACAGTGAGATGTCCGTAAAGAAATGATGCTGACTGGCACATTCCAGGCTGCAGGAGTACGTACTGAGGGATGCCCTGAAGTTTCATACAGAAAATGCAAAGGCTCTTTGGGGAAGGACCACAGTCTGGGCTCCTTCCACTACTGATCACTAAGGCACTGAGTTTGGTGAGGAAGTCCCTCAAACAATGGAAGGGTGCAGCCTGACTGGCAATAGTGCTCAGTACAAAATGAAGATGTGTCGACACTACTAGGTATAGAACCAGAAACACTGAATATGTAGACCGAGCACCAATAAGAACATAAAGAGTTTTGCATTTTGTTCTTCTTTCGACGATATTGAATAAAGTTTAATTCTGAAATTATATTTTTCCATAGATCCCGGCCACTCCCACAGATGCTGCTGACCCATTGAATTCCTTGTATTTGTTTTGTTCTGTATGTGTGTGTGTGTGTGTGTGTGTGTGTGTGTGTGTGTGTGTGTATGTATGTGTGTATATGTGCGTGCATGCGCGTCCATGAGTGTGAGTGTGTCCATGAGTGTGAGTATGTGTGTGCAAACTGCACTTGGGTTATTGCTGATAGGATTTGGCTATATCAAACCAGATCTTCTCCACTGCCTCTTTACCTGCTCTCCATAATAAGTGCAGGCATTTCCAGCCATTCTTGGAATGGATAGTGAGGTAATCCTCATCCTCTGGATGCAGGAGCACACTGTGCCTGGCCATCACCAGCATCTGAGAAAGCCGACAGAGCACCAACAGAAACAGTGCTCCTTTCTCCTCCTCCATCAGCGGGATTACACTCTCAAAGCCAGCAATGACATGACCACCAATAGCAAGAGGGCTTTCTCTCTCAATCATGAGATAGGTGATGGTTATCACCAACTCATATACAAAACAACCATAGTTCATGTCACCAAAATCCAGGATTCCTGAAATCTGTAACTCTGGCTCTGGGGAAATCTTTTCCATTTTCTCCACCATCTGATCAGCCAGCTGATTCACAGGCTCCAGCAGAATGTTGTAGTCATTGCAGTCACCATGAATAAAGCCTTGAAAAAGGTAGAAACATTCTGTTATACAACTATGAGGGAAAATGAAAGAAATAGAAAGATCTAATTTATTCAAGATGCATTTCTGGACATATTTATTTCAGAAATAACTTACAGAGATACAGTGCATGGTACGTGTGACAGACTGTGGAGGTTGGGGAGAGGAACCTCTTACAGTGAGATGAGGTGAGTGTGAGCAGATTGGGAAGAATGTGCTACTTGTGTGAAACCCCTTTTTACTGGGCATCTCTGGAAATGTGGCTTGTTAGCCCCTTGCTAACAGCCACTGCACTGCGTAGTGAGAAACCCACCTTTCTTAGGCTCTTGTATGTTTAAGGTGTATATGACTTTGATCCCACCAAACCCGTGAGGTTGGGATCTCTTGCCCACCCAAACCCTGGTTTGTGTGAATGCTGTGTGATTTACCGCCCCTCTGCGATCGCTCATTGGCAAGAAATAACAGATCATACGCTGCATATCATTATAAAGAACGTTAACCAAAGAGTTATTTTAAAAAAAGAAAGCAAGGGGCCATTATAATTAAGCAATCAAATGTGCACACAATTTGGAGCTCATCTTGAAGTGGTCTGTAACTCATACGCTGAACCCTTGGTCTGCGTGAAAGCACATGCCACCTTCCGAATATTGCTCAAAATCCATCTCGAACACACGGCATCTCCCACTGGTCCTTCCTCCTTGAAGCCATTCATCTGCACAAAGTACCTTATGCATCAGGGACGGCATCCTCAGCTATCTTCCCTCCTGTCTTCTCCCAGCTCCCGCCAACAAAAGACCTCAACCTACACCAGTGTCCCTCACAAAACCTCTCCGCCCAGAGCTCTGTAGAACCTTCTCCCAATTCTACCATCCTGATTGGCTGGCAGTTAATTCCCAAGTTGAACGATAAAGCCCCTCATCTAGCTCAAACCCAAACTGGCTGAAGGCAGAGCAGACAGATCTTACAGAACTGCTAAAATGAAATGCCTATAGCATAGCAGTGAAAATCTTAACCAGGACATTGTATGTGATTCCTAAAGCTCTCCAGCACCGTTGACATCACCAGCATCTGGACCAGGCTGGCTGCTGTAAAAAGCCATAAGCACATTGTCCTTGATCCATGAGAATGATGGATGACGTATTCTTGGATCTTAAAATACAATTTGAGTCAGAAACAACAGCGGGGAAGCATATGGACAACACTTCAAAACGAGTTGTGGAGATTACTGAGAAACAACAGGATATATTGAAGGGGACCCAAGAGTATATATTCAGTCACAATTGTTCCCAAAATAGACCAGGAAAGGCACTCTCCAAATGTTCTGTAATGTGGTGACAAGAGTAGTGTATAATGCTCAACTTGTGGCCAAATTAATGTTTTGTGCAGTTTCAGCATAACCTCTCTTATAAAGGCCAGGATCCCATGTTCCATCTTAAACACCTTATCCACCTATCTGATGTCTATGGTATTTATGTCCCTGCACTCCAACATCCCCCTGTCCCTCTACATTTCTTACATCTTTCCTTTCATCATACATGTTCTTGACTCACTTGCCTTCAACAGATTTTTTCATAATTTTTCATCTGTGCCACCCAACCTAACCAATGATATTTCCTAATAGTTCAGAACTGTCCTCTTCACCCTCAGTCAC
Source organism: Mobula birostris (assembly GCF_030028105.1). Lineage (NCBI taxonomy): Eukaryota > Metazoa > Chordata > Chondrichthyes > Myliobatiformes > Myliobatidae > Mobula > Mobula birostris. The sequence goes on along the minus strand of NC_092387.1, from coordinate 15,199,108 downwards.
ACTGCCAGTGTTGGTATGATTGACAAAGTTCTGAACTGTGGCCTCTACATTTAACTCCAGGTCATTTATACATTCCACAAGAAGCAAGGCCTCTTGAACCTGCTGCATACAGCAGTCCACTCATGAAAATTCCCTTTAACCATTGAAATTTCCCTTCTGTAACAGGCCAAATCATTAATTCAATTTGCCACTTTCTTCTGAATTCCAAGGGCTTGAACTTTCTTGATCAATCTGTAATTTAAGATTTACCCATTACCTCCAGAAATATTCCACCAACATTTGTCCTACTCAGAAAATTCAATTGTTGGTCAGACATTAACCTTCCTCTAACAAATCCATACCATCTCTCCTTCATTAACCTATACTGCTCTAAATGCTGATGTAGATTGGGAATTGAAATGATGATTGGTAGTGATTTGTGGAGGATGTGGACTAGGAACAGGACATTATAGTTGGGGATTGACCTTCACTCTGATCTTTTATGTTCATGTTTACAGCACACATTACCCAGCATGCAGGGAGCTATCGGTGACACAGTGGGCTGAATGGTTTCCTGCTGCCCTGCCCAGGATCCAACAATATTTAACCCACATTCCATGTGCTCTTTGAGACTCAGCCATAGGGATAAGGGATGGTCATTAGGAAATGCAGAGACCTTCAGTCTCCTTGCTCTCCACCATCAACACACTCACTGCTTACAGAATCATTCATACCTCCACTGCCTAAGGGTTTACAGAGAGCATTTGTGGTGGGATAGCCTAGGTTATGGGGCAGATCAGGATGGATGTGTTTTGCCACTTGGACTCTGAGCAAATTGACCTTCACTGGAAACTTTAGCCAGCTGTGGAGGGAGCTAAAGGTGGTGATCAGAGAGGGAGTTGGTGAGGGGGGGAAGAAACAACAGAAAAAAAGGTTGGAATTAGGGATGTTCACTGACTATTTGCACAATGTTCTGTTCTTTTTGCAACTCTTTGACAAATGAAGTAGCCTGTGGACCAAGATCGAGTCAGCAGTCAAGTTGGGCATGATAGTGGCAAACAATGTTCTTGCCACACAAAACCAGACAATAGCTACTTCCATTTAAAGAAGGTCTACACGTATCACTTGTTATTCAATGGCATCTCTGTCTCCAATTCCCTCACTATAAACATCCTGAGAGTCATTATTGACACAAGCTTAACAAGGCAGCACTGCAGTGTCTGCAAAAGTAGCTCACAGACTGGGTACCTTGCAGCGAGTGATCTGATTCCCCAATGCCTTTACCATAGATATTAGTAATGCTCTTCACATGTCTCCATGAGTAAAATCCAATAACTCCCAAGATTTTTGATACTGTTCAAGACAAAGCAGCCTGCTTAATTGGCACTTCTTCCACCAATCCTTGTGTTCAGTCCCACAGCACAGACACAGAAGTTACTCATAAGGCCACTGCAACATCAGTTTTTGGCACCAACAAGGACAAGTCGTCAGGTGCTGTTACATGACCGGCAACAATGAATCTATCAATTGAGTCAGGTTTTATAAAAACAAACAACCATTTATTAAACTCTGATCAACAATAGTGAAAAATATTCAAACGACTAACTTAACCGGACGTTAACTGCTATATGGCAACTCTGGAATAATTCTTAAAAGGGTAAATGCGAAAACAGTTCTTAAAGTGGTAAATTAGAAAGTCCAAGAGATTTATACAGTCATTTAGGAGAGACTTTCCTGAAGTGAAGAATTCCTCGAAGACGTGACATTACAGCTGATCCCAGCCAGAACCTGCCTTGTCCACAGGATTCACGACGACGGAAATAAAACAGTTTAAAGGAACTGACCTTTTCCTCTGGAGAATCAAAACTGCCCTCACTTCCCTGCTTCTTGCAGGGTTATCTCAGATGCAGGTCACCATATTCTGAGCGAATCCTCAATAAGGTCGATCCTTATTAAACCACCGAACGACTCCAACTTTATTCCGATCCTTCAGGTTCCCGTACTTTAGTAAGGTTTCACTCTCCAATACTACTGAAAAGGTGCATCAACAGTGCTGGCAGCTATTAGTAAAACTGCCAGCCCAATACTTCTGTACCTTACAATAGAAAGTAAAACTCCGTTTTAAACTAAACTGCATCATGGGACAAATATGCAGCATAGCAGAGTAACTGACTGACAATCTAAACTGAAACTAACTGTGTCACCCCAGGGGTCTCCTTTTATACCTGTGGTGAACATGTCATCATGTGACCTCACATCGGCAGGAATATTACATCATGTGACCTCCACAAGACCATTACCTTATGCTCATCAGATACTCAATTACATCATGGTTATAAGACAGTTACAAGATATCCATGAGGTATGTAACAGTGCATAAGGTTTCCTCCACCAATTCACCCACCACCCTGGCTTGGAAATAACTGTTTGTTTCTTCAGTGCTGCTGGACTTCAGTTCTGCATCTCCCCACTCCACGCATGGTTCAAAACACCAGCTGACACCACCATCTCACAGCTAGCTGTGGCGATAAATCTGGGACATTGTAACCAATGCTCTCACCTTGTGAATGAAGCAGGAAGAGAACAGGTCAGGAGACATTATACAGCAAAAGGTCATCCTTCTGGATCACAAGGTGGCAACAGAGGTCTACAGCATTCTGGAAGTGTGCTGGTGACCACACACCATCAGGGCTGCAAGAGTGACCACTGGCTTTCTGCCTCTCACTCCTGGCCAGTAGCAGATTCCGAACCCCAACAGTGATTTTGTGTCTAAATGAATGAGGCAAGTCACTGGCAGATCTTGGGCTTTCATTTGTGTTGTCTTCAACAGATGCCAGGTAGGAAATGTAGGCACTAAGTACCATATCTTGCCACAGCTCACCAACTACAAGTGCTCTTCACCAGCTCAATTAACTAGTAACTACAGGGATTCCACACAGTCGTGTAGCCAGTGTTTTTGTATGGACCTGTGCCAAAGTCTTGCAGAACCATCACCCAGTGATAGTTCAACTTCCCTAACCTCCTCACTTCAGCAAGACTGCAGCAGCTGGGATAGGAATGAAATCCATGTCAGACTTGGCTAAAGACATCCATGTAACACAATTAGATAAGTGTAATGACAGTCTGCAGGAGGCTTGTCCATTCTTATAAAGTGTGGAGGTTGACCACCCCTTAATTTTCTTGGTCCATTCCTTTCCTCCTCCTGAACAACAGAATCATTTTACAGAGCACAAGAAAAGGATGGCCAGTAATTTTTCCCAACATCAGCATTAAACGGTCCAACTACGTAGAAACCACAGCTAAAAAAGCTCACCAGTGCTCTAATCCCTCAAGAAGCTAAAACAAATTTGGCATGTCCCTGCTGACCCATACCAATTTTTATTGATGCACCATAGAAACCATCCTACATGGATGCATAACAGCTTGGTATGGCAATTGTTCTGCATGTGACTGCAAAAAACTACAGAGAGTTGTGGACACAGCTCAGGGCATTACGGAAACCAGCCTCCCCTCCATCTATTCTGTCTGCACTTCTCATTGGATCTGTAAAGCAGCCAGCACAATCAAACACTTCACCCACCCTGGCCAGTCCCTCTTCCCCCTATCACAATGAACAGAGAATACAAAAACCTGAACCACATTTCACCAGGTGCAAGGACAGCTCCTACACCGCTGTTATCAGACTCTAGAACATAACGCTTGTGTGATAAAATGGATTCTTCACCTCATAATCTACTTCTATTGAATTTGCACTTTATTGTTTACCTGCACTGCACTTTCTCTGTAGCTGTGGCACTTTATTCTGCATTGTTATGTTTTACAGTACCTTGTTCTACCTCAGGGTACTTATGATCTGATCCATATCATCGTTGTGCAAGACAAGTTTTTCACTGTATTTTGATACATGTGACAACAATAAACCAATATCATTATAGATACATAGTCACCACAATTCCATTCCTATTTTCTTTGGGAGTCTGAGAATACATTTTATCTGAAATTAATCGATTATTCACATGAAAGATACCACACCCTTTAAAATGACCTCTCTCACTCTACAATTATCATTTCAATAATTTATTTCCTTTCTCTTTAATGCCAATACCTATCACATCCTTCTGCTTGTGATGACAGAAACACAGTATTCATCCAGTACATATATTCAGTGCCTCTGCAGCAACATACATATTATGCTGGTGTAACTCTATAGATCAGGCAGCATCCATGGAAATGAACAAACCCTCAACATTTTGGGCTAAGAACCTTCTTCAAAGGAAGGAGGCAGATGCCAAAATAAAAAGGTGGGGGGAGGGAAAGGAAGATAGCTAGAAGGTGATAGATGAAGCCAGGTGGGCAGGAAAGTTAAAGAACTGGAGATGAAGGAAAAGATGTTTTTGGTGGTAGGATCCCTTTGGAGGTGGGCGAAGTTGCAGCGAATGATGTGTTGGAATCGAAGGCTCATGTGGTGGTAGGTAAGGACAAGCGGAACTGTTAAGCGGCAGGGAGATGGGGTAAGCACGGATGTGTGGGAAATGAAGGAGATGCAGGTGATGGCAGCATCAAAGATAGCGGAAGGGAAACACTGTTCTTTGAAGAAGGTGGTCATCTCTGATGTCCTAGAAAGGAAAGCCTCATACTGGGAACAGATGCTGTGGAGACGACAGAACTGAGGAAAAGGAAAAGCATTTTTACAGGAGACAGGGTGGGAAGACATATAGTCAAGACTGCCACAAGAGTTGGTAAGTTTATAAAAGATGTTGGACAACAGTTTTCCCTCCAGAGATGTAGAAATGGGAGAGAGATGTCACAAATGGACCACATAAATATAATGGCAGGGTGGAATTTGGAAGCAAAGTTGATGACATTGATGAACTCGGCTTGGGTAGATGAATTTACCAATTCCCACAGTGGGGAAACTGGTTCCTGTGATGTTCCAAGGATGTACAGGAGCTCAGGTACAAGCCACCTCCCTACCTCCAATTCCAAAATCTCTGGTTTCATTTGCCCTCCCAAATGGTTGCATCAGATCCCTCCCTCCCTAACCACTGCCGGATTCTGCCTCAACCCAACCTACAGACCCCACACCCTCTGCAATGCTTTGCTCTTAACGGGGGATGTGAGGAGCAATGTTTTTACTCAGAAAATTGTGCATGCCTGGAATGCGCTGCCTTGTATGGTGGTAAAGGCAAATACGTTAGAGGCTTTTAAGAGGCATTTAGTTGGACACACAAATATGAGGAAGATGGAGGGTTATGGATATTGTGTTGGTAGGCGGGATTAGTTTTTGGCTTTTTTTTTTAAATACTCTTTAGCTAGTTCATCACAACATTGTGGTCTGGAGGGCCTGACCCTGTTCTGTAATGTTCTGTGTTGTCAGTGAACAATGCTGTCCCACAGGTATCTGTTCTCAGATTTCCTGCTGTTTGTGATCGTATAAATGACTTGGTTGAGGAAGTGGAAGGGTGGTTAGTAAATTAGCAGATGACATAGAGGTTGATGGTATTGTGGATAGAGTAGAAGGTTTTTGTAGGTTACGACTTGGAATTGACAGGGTTCAGAGTGGGCTGAGAACTGGCAGATAGAATTCATTCTGGAAATTTGTGAAGTGATTCACTTTGGAAGGCCGAATTGAAAGGCAGAATACAGGGTTAATGGGAGGATTTTAGCAGTGTGGAGGAACAGAGGGATTTTGGGATCCACATCCATAGATACCACAAAGTTGCTGCACAAGTTGATAGGGTTGTTAAGAAGGTGTCTGTTGGTTGGTTGGCTTTTGTTAGTCACAGAATTGCATTCAAGAGCCCTGAGGTAATATTGCAGCTCTATAAAACCCTGATTAAACCACACTTGGAATGTTGTGCCCAGTTATGATCACTTCATTCCAGGAAGGAGGTGGAGACTTTATAGACTGTGCAGAGGAGATTTACCAGGATGCTGTCTGCATTAGAGAGATGACTTATGAAGATAGTTTGAGTGAGTTTGGGCTCTTTGGAGCGAAGGAGGATGAGAGGCAACTTGATAGAGGTGTACAAGATGCTAAGCGGCTGAGGTCGAGTGGACAGCCAGAGATATTTTCCCAGGGTGGAAATGGCTACTATGAAGGGGCATCATTTTAAGGTGATTGAACCAAGTATAGGGGGAACGTCAGAGGTAAGGATCTTGCACAAAGAGTTGTTGGTGATTTGAATACCCTGCCAGGCATAATGGTACAAGCAGATACCTTAGGGACATTTTGGAGACTGTTAGATTGTAGAAACGCTGGAGATCAATGTAGAGGAAAGGGTTAGATTGATCTTAGGGTAGGTTAAAAGGACGGCACAACATCACACACAACCTAATACATCACAGGCACATCTATACCCACCATTGTTAGTATCTACATGAGACATTGCCTCAACAAGGCAACATCTACAACCAAAACTCCCCTGCCATCTGAGCCATGGCATCTTCTCAAAGGTACCATCAGGCAGGAGGTTTAGAAGTCTGAAGTCCACCACAGGTTATGCCTGCAAATAAAACTGTAAAGTAAGCTTGAAAATGAGAAATTTTTATATCAAAATTGAATAATACTTTAGAATGAGAAGACCCTCATTCAACAGTTTCTTTCTGACCAAAGTGCTCTACTCTCCACCAATAAACTACTCATGAATAGTTTAGGCTTTGCCAGGAGCAGATTTCAGCCAGCTCCCACACGTGCACAAATGAGCTGAATTCTTGTGGCGAGGTGGGAGTGGCTGCCCTTGACTTCCAGGCAGTATGACCAACTGTTTCCTCAAGAAGCCCTGGTAGAGCTGGTCAGTGGGCTTAAAGATGTTAAAGTTCCAGAGATGGAATCAAACTTTGCACAGAGGAGGATGGCTGTGGTTGTTGGAGGTCAGTCATCCAAGCACCAAGGTGTCACTGAAGGAGAGACTCAGAGCATCTTCAATTATCTTCAACTGCAACATCAATGACCCTTCCAACGAAAGGTCATTGTACGCTGATGATTGCACTAAGTTTCTGACTGCTCATCAGATGAAGCAGCCATGCCTGCATGCAGCATTTTCTGATACAGATTCATTCATCACAGGTACAACAAAACATACAAGGAAATGTATCAATTGCATTAACAACCAACACAACCTGAGGATCTGATGGACGGCAACCCACAAGTGTCACCACATATTCCTTTGCCAAAAATGCATTCCCACGATTTTCAGCAGAACAATACAAACAACAACAAAACAAAATAACAGCCTTTCCCACTCACACACACGGACAGGGGTCCTGGCCCAGACTTACATACATCAGGCCTCAAGGCTCCAATCCCTGGCTGGACTCAGACTCGCAGACCTCCAAACCCCAGACATGCCAATCCAGGGACTTTGACCTTCAATTCAGGCATGGGCTTATATGCTGAGTGGCTACTTTATTAGGTACACCTGTATGCCAATTTATTAATGCAAATATCTAAAGCAGCCAATCATGTGGCAGCAATTCAATGCATAAAAGCATATACACATGGTCAAGAGGTTCAGTTGTTGTTCAAACCAAACATTAGAATAGGGAAGAAATGTGATTTTGACTGTGGAACGATTGCTGGTACCAGACAGAACAGTTTGAGGACCTCAGAAACTGCTGGTCTCCTGGGATTTTCATGCACAACAGTCTCTAAAGTTTACAGAGAATGGTGCAGAAAACAACTACAACAAAAAAGAAATTAGTGAGTGGCAGTTCTGTGTGCAAAAAAATGCCTCGTTAATGAGAGAGGTCAGAGGAGAATAGCCAGACTGGTTCAAGCTGACAGGAAGGCGACAGTAACTCAGGTAACCACGTGTTTACAGCAGTGGTGTGCAGTCCATGAAATCACAACACTACCTCATTGTTCCTTTTATTGCATTATTTGCCTTGTACTTAAAGATCATTTTCTATCTTTGCAGTGTACTTCTGCCACAAAACAACAAATTTCATGTCATCTAAATCAGAAATAATAAACCTGATTCTGATTCTAGTTCTGGCAGATGCATTGCACATAAAAAGTAATGCTTCTGAAACCACGGGCACAAAATTATATGTTCAACTTCACTGAGAAAGTATTCCAGCAAGTAGATAATTAAATGCCATTCCTGGATTCCCTCAAATCAGCCCTGTCATCAAGCAGCTGTCACTTGTCAACGAGAGATACGGTGCAATTCTATTCTACCAGCAATGTTAATTTAGCAAGACCCCACTTTCTCCTGGGCTGTGGGATCTACGCTTGCACAGGCTGCAAGCTGAATCCACCAGAAATACCTAACAGGCTGTTCATATGAGAAGTGAACAGAACTGTGGGATCGGACAAGGCAGCTTGCACAGGAATAAACCATAGGACAGGCCAGCACACTGACTCATCAGGAACTTGTCCTGCTTTCCAACAAAGTTTAACTTACCTTTCTGAAACTCGTCCAGGTTGGGACGGATCTTTTCCTTGAACTGTTGAATAACCTGCTGTATAATCTGTTGTGTTTCACCCTCCTCCATTTCATGCAGGTACCTTTCCAGGAGATGAGTATTTGAAAGGCTCCATATAAATTGGTCTTGATGTAGACTCTTCATGGTTGGATGACTGAAATCCTAATGGTTGGTAAATATGTTATTGTCTCAATGAGTGTTCATAGGTGGGATTGAGGAAATGATGGTTAATACTGTTCATTACACTGAACAAAGAACAGAACTGCACAGTATAGGCCCTTTGATCACAATATTGTGCCAACCTTTTATCCTACTCCAATATCAATTTAAAGCTTCCCTCCCTCATAGCCCTCCATTTTTCTTTTAGCCATGTGTCTGTCTAAGAGTCTCTTAAATCTCTCTGGTGTATCTGCCTCTACCATCATGCCTGCCATTGTGTTCCATGCACTTACAATTCTCTGCATAAATAAGCTAACTCTGATATCCCCTCTATACTATCCTCTAATCGTATGTCCTCTCCTATTAGCCACTGGTGCCCTGGGGAAAAGGCACAGGCCTCCAAATCTATACAATGATATGCAAAAGTTTGGGCACCCCTGGTCAAAATTTCTGTTACTGTCAATACCTAAGTGAGTAAAAGATGATCTGATTTCCAAAAGGCAAGAAGTTAAAGGTGACACATTTCTTTAATATTTTAAGCAAAATTACTTTTTTATTTCCATCTTTTACAGTTTCAAAATTACAAAAAAGGAAAAGGGCCTGAAGCAAAAGTTTGGGCACCCTGCACCGTCAGTACTTAGTAACACCCCCTTTGGCAAGTATCACAGCTTGTAAATGCTTTCTGCAGCCAGCTAAGAGTCTTTCAATTTTTGATTGGTGGATTTTCACCCATTCTTCCTTGCTTCTAGTTCCGTGAGATACTTGGGCCATCTTGCATGCACTGCTCTTTTGAGTTCTATCCACAGATTCTCGATGATGTTTAGGTCGGGGGACTGTGAGGGCCATGGCAAAACCTTCAGCTTTCGCCTCTTAAGGTAGTCCATTGTGAATTTTGAGGTGTGTTTAGGATCATTATCCTGTTGTAGAAGCCATCCGCTTTCCACCTTCAGCTTTTTTATAGACGGTGTGATATTTGCTTCCAGAATTTGCTGGTATTTAATTGAATTCATTCTACCAGTGAAATGTTCCCCGTGCCACTGGCTGCAACACAAGCCCAAAGCATGATCGATCCACCCCCGTGCTTAACAGTTGGAGAGGTGTTCTTCTCATGAAATTCTGCACCCTTTTTTCTCCAAACATATCTTTGCTCATTGCAGCCAAAAATTTCTATTTTAACTTCATCAGTCCACAGGACTTGTTTCCAAAATGCATCAGACTTGTTTAGATGTTCCTTTGCAAACTTCTGATGCTGAATTTTGTGGTGATGACGCAGGAAGGGTTTTCTTCTGATGACTCTTCCATGAAGACATGGAGACAAACATGAAAGCACAGGGGAACATCTGGAGAAATTTCTGAAATGCCAGTTCGCTGCCGCTGTTACTGAGCAATCGAGAATCTTCCGGAGGGAAAGCCCCAAAATCCCCGGCTTTGCCTGCTGCTGGCGACCGAGGCTGAGGTCGAATCGTTCGGATAGAGATGGTGCTCAGCACCCGGTGTCGGAGGGCTGATCAGAGCTCGAAGTTTTCGGATGACTCAGAGTCGGACTGTGGTCGGGCATGGCAGGGAGAGTTTTCTTCCTTCTCCCGTCTGCGTGAGATGTGGGACATTCAAGACACTTTGAACTTTTTTACTGTGCCATGGACTGTTCTTCATCAAGTTATGGTATTGTTGCACTGTTGTAACTATATGTTATAATTATGTGGTTTTGTTAGTTTTTCAGTCTTGGTCTGTCCTGTGTTTTTGTGATATCACACCGGAGGAATATTGTATCATTTCTTAATGCATGCAATACTAAATGACAATAAAAGAGGACTGCATGTCCTCATATCCTAAGAAAATCTATAAAAGGTCATATTTGTGCAGGTGTCGCTGTACAGTAGAACAGTGCACCACCACTCCAGAGTCTGCTAAATCTTCCTGAAGGTCTTTTGCAGTCAAATGGGTGTTTTGATTTGCCTTTCTAGCAATCCTACGAGCAGTTCTCTTGGAAAGTTTTCTTGATCTTCCAGACCTCAACTTGACCTCCACCGTTCCTGTTAACTGTCATTTCTTCATTACATTATGAACTGAGGAAACGGCTACCCGAAAATGCTTTGCTATTTTCTTATAGCCTTCTCCTGCTTTGTGGGCATCATTTATTTTAATTTTCAGAGTGCTAGGCAGCTGCTTAGAGGAGCCTATGGCTGCTGATTGTTGGGACAAGGTTTGAGGAGTCAGGGTATTTATAAAGCTTTGAAATTTGCATCACCTGGCCTCTCCTAACGATGACTGTGAACAAGCCATAGCCCTAACAAGCTAATTAAGTTCTTAGACCTTGGTAAAAGTTATCTGAGAGCTCAAATCTCTTGGGGTGCTCAAACTTTTGCATGACACTCCTTTTTCTCACTCTAAAATTGTACAAAACAAAAATAATACACTAATCTTGCTTAAGATGTTAAAAAGAACATTTCATCTTTATCTTTATGACTTTTGGAGATCAGTTTATCTTCTACTCACTTAACTATTCACAGTAACAGAAATTTTGACCAGGGGTGCCCAAAATTTTGCATGCCACGGTATATGCTGCTTATTATCTCATACACCTACAGTATATCAAGTCACCTCTCAATTTGATCTCATATTTAATTCCTTTTTGGACCTTACAACTCTTAATTCAGTTTCTGCCAACATTCCCCACTTTGAGTAAACAGAGAAAAACTGGGAAACACTCAACAACTCAGTCAATCAGTCTCTATTGGTCTGAAATATGCAGGCTGCTTTGTATGTCCAAGGCCTATGCACGGGGAGGGAATCCCTGGAGCCTGGGCTGTCTTGGAGCATCTTGAATTCTGGACTAAGAGAGGAGCAAGTGTCCAGGATACTGGAGGATGCAGATGATGGATTCTGGAGCAACACACAAGATACTGGAGGAACTCAGCAAGAAAGGCAGCATCTATGGTGCAAAATCGAGAGTCAATGTTACATATTGAGACCCTACATCTGGACTGGCCAATGTGACATTAACCACCTGAAATTATCCACTCCCCTCACCATCTCTGAACGTAGTAGTGTCAACTCTCTCCGGACGAGTCCCAAGCTCACCATGAAACCTGCACACAAAGTCGGTGTCTTTACGGTCTGGCAGACCGATCTCTACCTTGCAGACACCAGATGGCTCCTCTTGGATGCCTACTCTTACCTACCCCTGGACGACAACCTCCCCGAGAATCCGAGATGTGTTCTGATGCTTCTTGGGTTGGATCAGGGCTTGAGCAAGTGTGACAAGACTGTTGACACAACGAAAACTGATTCACAAAGGAGAACTAAAATCCCCCGACTTGCAATCAGAAAATGAACGGTGATGGCTAGTTCAATATTCAATTGAAGTATCGGTTTTAGTTTAAGGTGGGGGAGGAATCGGTCACTACTACCTTAACAAAGCACGTGGGTATTTAATTGTTTATTTTTATTTATTTCGTGATACATCACTGTTACAGGACCTTCTGCCCAATTATCCCCTGTGACCAATTAACCTAGACGGTTAAAGCAATCCAAGAGTGCTCCCATCCTGTCTCCACTCATAATGCTATTCGCTTTTCTCAGTCCCTCTGTCTCTGCTGTATCTGTTATCAGGATGAGGCTTTCCTTTCCAAGACATCAGGATATCCCTTCCTCCACATGTAATGCTGCCTTCACACATATCGCTTCCATTTACCAAACGTCTGCCTTCATCCCATCATCTCGAAGCAAGAAGGCTGCGAGTGGAATGGCTAAGGATTTTTTGGAGAGAAGGCAATTTACTACTCGGGGTAAAGAGAGGCAAGACCGTGACGCCAGCCAGTAGAGCGGGAAAAGTATCCAGCGGGCAGCGGAGTGAGAGGGTAGCAGAGTGATAGGGCTTTGGCGGTAACGGGAAGAGGCGAGGTAGGCTTACCTGTGTTAATTATGGAAAGGAAGTATGTTTGTGAGGCCGGTGTTCTGTGCTCGGTGTCAGATGTGGGAGGTCTTGGAGTCTCCCAGCCTCCCGGACGGCCATATCTGCACCCGGTGTGTCGAGCTGCAGCTCCCAAGGGACTGCGTCACGGAACTTGAGTTGCAGCTCGATGACCTTCATCTGGTCAGGGAGAGCGAGGAGGTGATAGAGAGGAGTTATAGGCAGGTGGTCACACCGAGGCCACGGGAGACAGACAAGTAGGTAACAGTCATGAGAGCAAAGGAAAAGAGTCAGGTACTAGAGAGCACCCCTGTGGCTGTACCCCTTGACAATAAGTACTCTTGCTTGAGTACTGCTGGGGTGGCGGGGGGGACAGCCTACCTGGGGGAAGCGACAGTGGCCGTGCTTCTGGCACAGGGTTTGGCCCTGTGGCTCAGAAGGGTAGGGAAAGGAAGAGAAAGGCAGTAGTGATAGGGGACTCTGTAGTTAGGGGGTCAGACCGGCGATTCTGTGGATGCAGGAAAAAAACTCAGATGGTAGTTTGCCTCCCAGGTGCCAGGGTCCGGGATGTTTCAGATCATGTCCAAGATATCCTGCAGTGGGAGGGAGAACAGCCAGAGGTCGTGGTACATATTGATACCAATGACATAGGCAGGAAAAGGGAGGAGGTCCTGAAAACAGACTACAGGGAGTTAGGAAGGAAGCTGAGAAGCAGGACCACAAAGGTAGTAATCTCGGGATTACTGCCTGTGCCACGTGACAGTGAGATTAGGAATAGAATGAGTTGGAGGATAAATGCGTGGCTGAGGGATTGGAGCAGGGGGCAGGGGTTCAGATTTCTGGATCATTGGGACCTCTTTTGGGGCAGGTGTGACCTGTACAAAAAGGATGGGTTGCACTTGAATCCAAGGGGGACCAATATCCTGGTGGGGAGGTTTGCTAAGGCTATTGGGGAGAGTTTAAACTAGAATTGTTGGAGGGTGGGAACTGAGCTAAAGTGACTAGGGAAGAGGCGATTGGCTCACAAATAGAGAAAGCTTGGAGACAGTGTGTGAGGGAGGATAGGCAGGTGATGGAGAAGGGACGCGCTCAGACCGATGGTTTGAGATGTGTCTATTTTAATGCAAGGAGTGTTGTAAACAAAGCAGATGAGCTCAGAGCGTAGATCAGTACTTGGAGCTATGATGTGGTGGCCATTGCAGAGAGTTGGATGGCTCAGGGACAGGAATGGTTACCTCAAGTGCCTGGTTTTAGATGTTTCAGAAAGGACAGGGAGGGAGGCAAAAGAGGTGGGGGTGTGGCACTGTTGATCAGAGATTGTGTCACGGCTGCCCAAAAGGTGGATGTCATGCAGGGATTGTCTACGGAATCTCTGTGGGTGGAGGTTCGGAAAAGGAAGGGGTCAGTAACTCTACTGGGTGATTTTTTTTTATAGACCACCCAATAGTAACAGGGATATCGAGGAGCAGATAGGGAAACAGATCCTGGAAATATGTAGTAATAATAGTTGTCATGATGGGAGATTTTAATTTCCCAAATATCAATTGGCATCTCCCTAGAGCAAGGGGTTTAGATGGGGTGGAGTTTGTTAGGTGTGTTTAAGAAGGTTTCTTGACACAATATGTAGATAAGCCTACACGAGGAGAGGCTGTACTTGATCTGGTATTGGGAAATGAACCTGGTCAGGTGTCAGATCTCTCACTGGGAGAGCATTTTGGAGATAGTGATCATAATTTTATCTCCTTTACAAGGGAAGGTCGTATCTTATGAGCCTGATTGGAGTTTTTGAGGATGTGACTAAACACATTGCTGAAGGTAGAGCAGTAGATGTAGTGTATATGGATTTCAGCAAGGCATTTGTTAAGGTACCCCATGCAAGGCTTACTGAGAAAGTAAGGAGGCATGGGATCCAAGGGGACATTGCTTTGTGGATCCAGAACTGGCTTGCCCACAGAAGGCAAAGAGTGGTTGTAGACAGGTCATATTCTGCATGGAGGTCAGTGACCAGTGGTGTGCCTCAGGGATCTGTTCTGGGGCCCCCACCCTTCGTGATTTTTATAAATGACCTGAATGAGGAAGTGGAGGGATGGGTTAGTAAGTTTGCTGATGACACAAAGGTTGGGGATGTTGTGGATAGTGTGGAGGGCTGTCAGAGGTTACAACAGGACATTGATAGGATGTTAAACTGGGCTGAGCAGTGGCAGATGGAGTCCAACCCAGATAAGTGTGAAGTGGTTCATTTAGGTAGGTCAAATATGATGGCAGAATATAGTATTAATGGTAAGACTCTTGGCAGTGTGGAAGATCAGAGGAATCTTGGGGTTCGAGTCCATAGGACACTCAAAGCAGCTGTGCAGGTTGACTCTGTGGTTAAGAAAGTATACGGTGTATTGGCCTTCATCAATCATGGAATTGAATTTAGGAACTGAGAGGTAATGTTGCAGCTATATAGGACCCTGGTCAGACCCCACTTGGAGTACTGTGCTCAGTTCTGGTTGCCTTACTACAGGAAGGATGTGGAAACCATAGAAAGGGTGCAGAGGAGATTTACAAGGATGTTGCCTGGATTGGGGAGCATGCCTTATGAGAATAGGTTGAGTGAACTCGGCCTTTTCTCCTTGGAGCAACGGAGGATGAGAGATGACCTGATAGATGTGTACAAGATGATGAAAGGCATTGATCGTGTGGATAGTCAGGGCTGAAATGGCTGCCACAAGAGGGCACAGGTTTAAGGTGCCAGGGATTAGGTACAGAGGAGATGACAGGGGTAAGTTTTTTTATGCAGAGAGTGGTAAGTGTGTGGAATGGGCTGCCGGCACTGGTGGTGGAGCCGAATACGATAGGGTCTTTTAAGAGACTTTTGGATAGGTACATGGAGGTTAGGAAGATAGAGGGCTATGGGTAATCTTATTAATTTCTAAGCTAGGGACATGTTCGGCACAACTTTGTGGGCCAAAGGGCCTGTATTGTGCTGTAGGTTTTCTATGTTTCTATCTTGCCATAACAGGGATAGAGTCCCTCGTGTCTTCATGTACAAGTCTTCACATCCATCATATCATTCTCTGCAACTTTCATCATCTTCAACGAGACCCTACCACCAAACACATCTTTACCACCCCCTGACTTTCCATTTCCACAGGGATCATGCCCTCCATGATTTCCTTGTTTATTGGTCTCTGCCTACTAACCTACCTCCTGGCACTTATCCCTGCAAGCGGAGGATGTGCTACCCCTACCCATTCACCACCTCCCTCACCTTCATTCAGGGGACCAAACAGTCATTTCAGGTGAAGCAACACTTTACCTGTGAATCTGTTGAGGATGTCTACTGTATCTGCTGCTGCTGATGTGGCCTCCACTATTGTTGTAACCTGCCATGGATTGGCGAACTGCTTTGTCAAGCACCTTCACTCTATCCACAAAAAGTAGAATTTCCTGATGGCCAACGTCTTAGTTCCAATCCCTTTTCCCATTCCAACATGTCAGTCTATAGCCTCCTCTACTGACACGATGAGGCCACTCTCAGGTTGGAGGAGAAACACCTCATTATTCCATTTAGTAAGTGTCCAACCTGATGGCAGGACATCAATTTTTTTTTAACAGCTTCTGGTAATTTTTCCCAATCCACCTCCCCTCTTCTCTACAATTCCCCATTCTGGCCCTCCTCTTATCTCTTTTCTTCTGCTTGTCTGCCTATTACCTCTCACTGTCCTCTTTCCCTTTCTCCCATGGTCCACTCTCTTCTCCTTTCAGATTCCTTCTTCCCCAGAAATTTACCAAACCACCTATCACCTCCCAGCTTGTTACTTCATCCCATTTCCCCCACCCATCTGGCTTCACCGATCACTTTCTAGCTTGTACTCCTTCCGCTCGCCTCAACTTTTTATTTTAGCTTCTTTCCCGTTTCTTTCCAGTCTTGATGAAGGGTCTCAGCTCAAGATGTTGACAGTTTCCATGGATGCTGCATGACCTGCCTAGTTCCTCCAGCACTTAGTTTGTGTTACTCTGGAAACTTTGCAATAGTGGATCTTTAGTACAAATTAAAGCAGAATCAGAATCAGGTTTAATATCACCGATGGCTATCTTGAAATTTTCTGTCTTTGCGCCAGCAGTGCAATGAAAGACATAATACCAAAAACCGTGAATTACAGTGAGCAGAAAGGTAGTGAGCTAGTGTTCATGGGTAAAATGTCCATTCAGAAATTGGATGTCAGAGGGGGAAAAGCTGTTCATGGATCATTGATGTATCCCTTCAGACTCCTGTACCTCCTTCCTGATGGTAGCAATGAGAAGGGGACATGTCCTGGGTGATGGGGGTCCTTCATGATGGACATTGTCTTTTTGAGGCATCGCTCTTTGAAAATGTCCTGGATACTATGGAGGCTGGTGCCCACGAAGGAGCTGTCTAAATTTACCAGTCTCTGCAGCTTATTTTGATCCTGTGCAGTAGCCCACCCCATCCATACCTGACTGTGATGCAGCCGGTTAGAATGCTCTCCATTGTACATCTGTAGAAATTTGCAATATACCAAATCTCGTCAAATTCCTAATGAATATAGCTGTTGTCATGCCTTCTTTGTAGCTGCATCAATATGTTGGGCCCAAAATGGGTCTTCAGAGATATTAACAGCCATGAACTTGAAATTGCTCACTCTTTCCACTTCTGAACCCCCTGTGAGGACTAGTGTGTGTTCCCTTCTCTTAACCTTTCTGAAGTCTACAATCAGCTCTTTGGTCTACAGACATTGAGTGCAAGTCTGTTGCTGAGACACCACTCAACCAGTTGATATATCTTGCTCCTGAATGCACTATTGTCACCATCCGCAATTCTGCCAACAATAGTTGTGTCATCACATATTTATGGATGGCATTTGAGTTGCGCCTAGCCACTCAGTCATGGGTGTAGAGAGAGAGTAGAGCAGTGGTCAAAGCACACATCCCTGAGGTGCACCAGTGTTGATTGTCAGCAAGGTGGAGATGTTACCTCCAATTGAACAGATTGTGGTCTTCTGGTTAGGAAGTCAAGGATCCAGTTGCAGAGGGATGTACGGAGGTCCAGGTTTCAGAGCTTTTTGATCAGAACTGTAGGAACTGTTAAATGCTGAGCTGTTGTCAATAAATGGCATCCTGAAATACAGTAAGTACTAGTATTAATAGACATTGGGAGGATGTGGAGACAAACCATTCAGTTTCAGTTTGTTCACACAGAATGGACTAAGACAGGGCAATTTTTTTAGATCTGGGATCATTGCTTGAGTCGGTGTGGAAGGAGATTTTAATCGTAGCTTTCAATAGAGAAGTGTATTTGAAAAGGCAATGATTGCCGGGCCTCATGGAATAAGCAGGGAACAGGACCTCCTATAACATTGTTGAGCTGGATAGTAGAACTCTGTGGCTCAGTCAGATTAATGAACCAAGATTTAGGACCATTATAATTTCATAAAATTGAACAGCACAGAAACATCCCAATATTCCACATGCAGTCCAACCAAAATTTTGTACAGATGCAACATCCTAACTTAATGAAGGCAAGCATACCAAATGACTTCTTCTCTCTCCTGTCCACCTGTATCACCACTATCAGTGAGCTATGCACACACATCTCCTTAGTTTGCTCTGTACATTAACGCTCCAGTGGTTCCTGCCATTTACTGTCTGTGCCCAACAAGAATTTGACTTCCCTGAATGCACACTTGTTAAATTCCATTTGCCACCACTCTGCCCAACCAACCAGATTATCTGTATCCTTAGACAATCTTCTTCACTACTTATGACTCCAATTGGCACTGCCATTATTGATCAGACCTCCTTCGATGAGTCAGGTACCGCATATGGCAAGCTACAGAGATCACAGGACTGATTCGTGCTGTACACCACCTGTTACAGACCTTCAGTCAGAGCAACACCCATCCACTATCTGGTTTATCAACATGCCCAGCAAAACTCAAGAGTCCTCACAAGGTGATCATGCAAGAACGATAGCCAAGGTTGTACAGTCCACAGTCACAATCATGAGTACTTCAGTAAACAACATCAGTTGAAGAGATTTTTTTAAAATCTATCAATACTCTAATCTAGTGATATCAATGAATCTCAGATTACAGATTAGTTTACAAGTGCAGTTGTCCTTTAAAAAATGGAAGTGCAGAAGTCAAACTGGACTGCAGTACAATTGAAACACAGAGATCTTTGACCCTCACTCTCAACGATCCAGCTGGCGAATGTACAGCTTCTGGAAAATAAAACTGAAGACCACAGAACAAGATTGCAGTACCAGAAGGATATCAGGGACTGCTCTATACTTTGCTTTACAGGAACATGGCTCGCACCCGCCATCTTGGATGCATTGCTGCAGCCGCTGGCCTCACCATTCTCTTCAAAGACAGGATGCTTGGACGTCATTCCTAACAACGCAACACCAGTGGAGAGGACCAAGAAGTTATGGTTGATGGAGGTAGAAGAGCATTTACAGGACTGCTTTGAGTCAATGGACTGAACAATATTTAGAGACTCATCTTAAAACTGAAGGAATATGCCACAGTTGTCATGGGTTTCATCAAGACCAGTGTGGATGAGTGTGTGCCTTTAAGAACATATCGGACATTCCTAAATCAGAAGTCGTGGATGAATCAAGAGACTTGTAGTTTACTGAGGGCTAGATCTGTGGCATTCAAGACCAGTGATCCAGAGTTACACAAAAATCCAGGTACAAGCTACAGAAGGCCAATTTAAGGGTGAAAAAACAATTCTGATTAAAGTTAGAAATGCACATCAGCTCTGACCGGGTTTGCAGGCCACTGCTTCTTACAAGGCAAAACTTAACATCATGAATAGCAATGATGCTTCGCTCCCATTTGAGCTCAATGCCTTTTATGCATGCATTGAAAGGGAAAATAAAACTATAACTTCGCAAATGCTTGCAGCATCTGGTGACCCTGTGATCTGTCTCAGAGGACAACGTCAGAACAGGTTCAAGAGGGTGAACCCCTGCAAAGGCGTCAGGCACTAATGGTGTACCTGTTAGGGCTCTGCAAACCTGTGTCAACCAACTGGCAGGAGTGTTCAACGACAGCTTCACTCAATCACTGCTGCAGTCAGAGGTTTCTATCCGATTCAAAAAGGCGACAATCATACCAGTGCCCAAAAGCAGGGTGAGCTGCCTCAATGACAATCACCCAGTGGCACTCACCTGGTGGTGCAATGGCATCAGTGCCGGACTCCGGAGTGAAGTCTCCCGAGTTGGAATCCAAGTCAGGCCAACCCCCGAGCATGCTTTCCATCTGTGCTGGGTTGAGCATCGAGCTAGCCACTCGGCCTCATTAAAAAAAAAGGGTCGAGTCAGGAATCTTCGTATCGTGACCCGGTTAATTCGAAAGGAGACCAATCCTGACACCACGCGCCAGACAAGAATGGCTGACTGTCTGTTGCGACACGCAAAGAAAAAAAACTCACATCTACGGTGACGAAGTATTTTGAGAAGTTGGTCACGGCCAGAATCAGTTCCTCCCTAAGCAAGGACCTGGACCCATTGCAATTTGCCTATCGCCACAGCAGATGCAATCTCTCTGGTCCTCCACTCAGTCTTGCTTGGATCATCTGGACAATAGCAAAACCCATGTCAGGCTGCTATTTCTTGATAACAGCTCAATATTCAACACAATCACACCATCAATTCTAATCAACAAGCTCCAAATTCTGGGCCACTCTTCCTCACTCTGCAGCTAGATCCTTGGTTCCTCACCAGGAAATGACAGTCACTACAGATCGGAAATAGCATCTCCTCCTCACTGACAATCAACACTGGTGTACCTCAAGGATGCATGCTTAGCCCACTGCGCACAAATTGTTGGAGACACTCAGCAGGTCAGGCAGCACGTATGGAAAAGAATAAACAGTCAATGTTTCAGGTCAAAACCCTTCAGCAGGGCTGAAAAGGAAGGGGATAGAAGCCAGAATAAGAAGGTGTAGGAGGAGTAAAGCTGGCAAGTGATAGGTGAGACCAGGTGAGGAGGTAAGTGGTTGAGTTGGGGGGGGAATGGGTGATGATTTGAGAAGTCGGGAGGCGATAGGTGGAAGAGGAAAAGGGTTGAAGAAGAAGGAATCTGATAGGAGAGGACAGTGGAATAAACTGAAAGAGGTCAATGTACCAAAAGTGGTGATGGACAGATCATCAAGATAAGGGAGGGGAGGAAAAGGAGTGAGAGGGCCACCAGAATGGGAGAAAAGCAAAAAAAAATAGATGGGGGTGGTGATGTCCATCAGCACAACAGCACTTAACCTTCTCCTGTCTCTTTCCTGGAGAAGGAACAATGATATTGAGTTATGCAGCTGTCATAAGAGAATGTGGCATTGTTGCAAGAATTAAGGCAGCTCAAACACCATTGCAGACCTGAGCACATTCAATCATTCAAAAGAGAAAAATATTAAGGTACCTCATGAAGCACCTTGTCCATTTGAGCAACAAACCTGCCAAGTTTGTAGTACATCTGATGATCCAAGGAGAACTTGGCAAGTGGGATTCCAGGCAGGTAATTGAGCAGCCTGACCACATGTTGCTTGCAGACATTCCCCTGCACTGCAATAGATTTTGCTTTTACAAATCCTGTTAATCCTCCTCTTTCTAAATAACATCACAGGTTATAACATCAGTAGCTTCAGTATCTTTATTGTGCAGACTGGATGCTGAAAGGGAGTTGAGTCAAACCTGTACTGAACGTGCCTTTGGTTTAGGACAGTCCAGCTCATGCAGAATGTCATGACCACATAGAAGGTAGGCACAAGCATGACATTAGCAGTTTAATTGGTAAATTTTATGCTTTGGGTGCACAAGGTTGGCTTATATTCCACAGTTTTAGAAAGTCAGAGGAACTGATTTGATAGTAGTTGTGTGATCTGAGAGAGAATATTGTTTAAACTGCCACTCAGGAGTGGGTGAGGGGAGGGGTGTGGAGACCCTGTGCTTTGTGAGAGTCCCCAGGGTAATGATCAATCAATCTATTAGGTAAGGGCATCATCAGTAATAGAGTCACGTGGGGAAATGAAGACATAATAGATTCTGTAGATGCTGGAAATCTTGAGCAACACACACAAAATGTTGGAGGAGCTCAGCAGATCAGTCAGCATCTATGCAGGGAAATGAACAGTTGACATTTAGTGCCAAGGACCACATCTAGGTCCGAAACTTCATCTGTTTATTTCCCTCCATAGATGTTGAGTTCTTCCAGCACTTTGTGTGCATGGGTAAATGAAGAAAGTATAAACTCTACCCAGAAACTGGTGTTTCCAATACAACCAGAGTGACATTAATGCTGCAATGGTAGTGAAAGATCACATTGATATCAGACCATTGACACATTATAAAGAACCCTCAAAGTCTTGCCACTAGGTGCCACTATTACCCTAACTCAGAATGGCAAGGCTCAGCATGGCAGTGAGACAACATCTATCACAGTGAACAAACCTCACTCACAGAAGAGCTGAAGAAACTTCATCAACCATCAAAACCAAATCAACGCTTTTCTAGCTGTCACAGTTGTTAAGGACTTTGAATGTTTCTAAATGAACTCTATTATCAAAAATGGCAAGCTGACTACAAATTATAAATGTTTGATCAAAAATCATCCTTACCTGCCATGCATAAATGTGCCTGCTAAACCTGCACCAGATTAGAGGCAGCATAAAGTCATTGGAATGGTGGAGGGTCACCATGATTAGGTATTTGTCAGTTCCTCCAGTTGAACTCTGTCTTTTTGTGTGTTTCCCCCTAGCCGTCATTCTGTGATTTTGTATTGCCATGTGCTCTTGTTGTTTTCATGCCCCTGTTCTCCTGTCCCCACTCCTGCTCTACTCCGGCCCCTGCATTAGTGAGTACTCCACCTCTCAGCTGTTCTTCATTATATTACCTGTTTTGCTGCCACCTGTCTCATTGTGCTCCACCTATCATCTGCCTCTCTGTTTATTGCTGTGTATTTTAGTCCTGTTTTCAACTGTTTGTTGCTAGATTGCGCCAGTGAATTTTCCTGAGCCTTTCCAACAATCGTATCTGAACTCTGTCCATTTGAATATTGACTCTGCCTGTTTCCCGATTCTAGTTTTTGGATTTCTCTGGTATTTTTGATCTCTGCCTGAACTTTGACGCCGACTTTGTTGCCCCTCTGGATTTGCTACTCAGTAAATATCACAGTGTGTACAGTACTTGGTCTGCGATTGGGTCCCTGCTTCAGCGTCCTGACGGTATTATACATCATCCTGAAATAAATATTATTTGGTGTTTTTTAATAAAGAGGTGATCATGTTAGAATCTATAGTCTATCCCTGGGTAATGAATGGCTTCCATTTTAACAAAAGTCTCTAAGTTGATTTTGTCTACGTCAGAAAGTACACTAAAAACATTCAACATTTCAACAGTGTTATGATGAATGGTATCAGAAACACACAAAACAAATCAGAAAGAATGACTGCTAAAAGTAGATACGGAGAGAAAATGTGTATGTTGAACTTCTGAATTTAATAATATTATGAGAGCTCATTTGTAGGTTGGTATACCTGAAAGTTGTGTGTTTATAACCAGCGGACAGCCTGTAATTTTGTAATTGATTTTTAATAGCTCTGATTTTTTTGGTAATATACTGCAGGTCATTTAGAATCACTTAAGATGAACTGAACGTTCCTAGACTGTTTCAGGGACTCTGGTTTGATGTTTTATATTTGTCTTTTCATGTGTTTTTTCACTGTAGAAGGCACATGGAATTTCTCTGTGTTTCTACTGGAGAGACTAAGGTTTCTGGCAGTGACTGAAAACAACAGCTATCATCTCCAGATGCCTGAGTGAACTACTTCCCTGTTCAATGAGGTTCCAGTACAAATATACTCAACTCCACACCACCCACCCCCCCACATCTCTGTAACTTTGGCAATCTAGTCTTGTTTTGGCTCATCCTGTTGGTTAAAATCTCAGGCATTTATTTGTGATCAGTAGGCATTTTACCCCAATCATCTGCATTGCTCCATTGAGGTATCATCCAAAAGTCACTTTCCCGAGTCCTCAATGGTGCCAAGTCCCGTTCAGTTACAGTGAGTTAAGGTTTCAGTTCTTACATTCAAACTTCTCCCTATCCCTGTGAACTCCACCAGCCCTATTAGTCTGCACACATTCACTCCTAACCTCTTACACAAGCCCTTGCTTCAGGTTGTGACAGACAACAAATCATATGTCAATGTTTAACAGCTACCTCTTTAAGTTGAACACCAGAGTGCAAAGCTCTAAACCTCCTTCCCGAGTAAACTTCTTGGCTTCTGTACTCCCCCTCTCCCCAACTCTCTCTTCTTATTTAACAAATTCCTAATAACTCATTGCTTCACCAGTGATTTGGGAACATATGTTAAAATCTTATATTGATTGGCTCAAAGTTTATTTGACAACACTTCAGTGGGGGTAATATTAAGTGACCTCCGCTCACTGATTTCACATTTGTGGTTTTACCAAATCCACTTGACTCTAGACTTTGTCACAGCTTTGGTTCAAGTTTTAGACCAAAGATCTAAGTACCAGAGGTGAAGAAAGAGTATCTGCCCTTGGCTGACATGGCACCAAGGAGCCTCGGCCAAGCTGAAGTAAACGGGCATCACGCACACTCCATTGGGATGCAGTCATACTTTGTGATGGGGAAAGTTGCTATGGTTCTTGGAGGCCAATCATCCCCATCCCAGGACATTGTCTCAGAATTTAACCCTGATGAGAGTTATATACAGACCCCCAAACAGTAGTAAGGGTGTGGTCTACAAATTACAACAGGAGATAGAAAATGCATGGCAAAAGAGCAATGTTACAGTAGTCATGGGGGATTTCAATATGCGGGTAGATTTGGAAAAATTGAGATTGGTGCTGGATCCCAAGAGGGGAATTTCTAGAATGTCTATGAAATAGTCTTTTAGAAGAGCTCATGGTTCAACACACTAAGGGATCAACTATTCTGGATTAGGTATTATGCAATGAACTAGAATTGATTAGAGAGCTTAAGGTAAAAGTACCCTTGGGGCATGTGATCAGCATATGATTGAATTCACCCCAAAATCTGAGGAGAAGCTAAAGTCAAATGTATCTGTTTTACAGTGGAATAAAGGGAATTAGAGGTATGAGAGACAAGTTGGCCAAGATTGATTGGGAAAAGAACACTGGCAGGGATGACAGCAGAACAACAATGCCTCACATTTTTGGCAGCAGGAGGCAACTAAAAAAATCACTAAGGGAAAGATGGAATATGAAAGTAAGCTAGCCAATAAAATTAAAGAGGATACCAAAAGTTTCTTCAAGTAAATAAAGTGTAAAAGAGAGGCAAGAGTGGACATCAGACCACTGGAAAATGTTGCTGGAGAGGTAGTAATGGGGGACAAGGAAATGGCAGTGGAACTGAATAAGTATTTTGCATCAGTCTTCACTGTAGAGGTCACTAGCAGGGTCAGCGTTCAGAAGAGTGTGAAGGTGTTGTTAGTAGAGAGAAAGTTCTTAGGAAATTAAATTACCAGGACCAGATGGTGTACACCCCAGGGTTCTGAAAGAAGTGGCTGAGGAGATTGTGGAAGCATTAGTAATGATCTTTCAAGAATCACTATATTCTGGAAGACTGTGAAAATGGTAAATGTTACCCTACTCTTCAAGAAAGGAGAGAGGCAGAAGAAAGGAAATTATTCACCAATTAGTCTGACCTCAGTGGTTGGGAAAATGTTGGAATCCATTGTTAAGCATGTGGTTTTGGGGTACTTGGAGACACCTGATAAAATATGGTTGGCTCAAGGAAAAAGCTTGCCTGACAAACTTGTTGGAATTATTTGAAGAAATAACAGGCAGGATAAGTGAAGGAGAATCAGTTGAAGTTGTGTATTGGATTTTCAGAAGGCTTTTATCAAGGCGACACACATGAGGCTGCTTAACAAGTTAAGAGCCCATGGTATCAGAGGAAAGATACCAGGATGCATAGAGCAGTGGCCGATTGATAGGAGGTGAAGAGTGGGAATAAAGGGAGCCTTTTCTGGTTGGTTGCTGGTGACTAATGGTGTTCCACAGGGGTCTCATTTTACATTATACGTTAATGATTTGGATGGTTGAATTAATGGCTTTGTTGCAAAGTTTGCAAACAACATGAAGACAGCTGAAGGGGCATTTAGTTTTAAAGAAATAGAGAGGCTTAAGAAGGACTTAGCCAGATTAGGAGAATGGGCAAAGAAATGGCAAGTGGAATACAATGTCAGGAAGTGTATGGTCATGCACTTTGGTAGAAGAAATTGAAGGGTTGACTATTTTCTAAATGGAGAGGAAATACAAAAAAGTTGAGGCGCATAGGGTCTTGAGAGACCTTGTGCAGTATTCCCCAAAGGTAAATTTGTAGGTGGAGTCTGATGTGTGGAAGGCAAATGCGATGTTAGCATTCATTTCATGACGATTAGAATATAAAAGCAAGGATGTAATGTTGATGCTTTATTAAGTATTGGTGAGGCTTCACTTGGAGTATTGTGAGCAGTTTTGTGCCCCTTATGTTAGAAAGGATGTGCTGAAGCAGAAGAGAGATCAGAGAAGGTTCGCAAAAATGATTTCTGAATAGAACAACTTGTCATATGAAGAGTGTTTGATGGCCTGTATTCACTAGAATTCAGAAGACTGAGGACTAGCCCAAATGAAGCCTATCAAGTGGTGAAAGCTCTTGATAGAGTGGATGTAGAGAGGATATTCCCTATGATGGGAGAGTCTAAGACCTGAGGACACAGCCTCAGAATAGAGGGGTGTCTTTTTAGAAGGGAGATGAGGAAGAATTTCTTTAGCCAGAGTGTGGTGAAACTGTGGAATTCATTGCCCCAGGCAGCTGTGGAGGACTAGTTTTACAAATATTTAAGGCAGAGGTTGTTAGATTCTTGATTGGTCAAGGCATTAAAGGACACAGGGAGAAGGCAGGAGACTGGGGCTGAGAGGAATAATGGATTAGCCATGATGAAATGGTGGCACAGACTCAATGGGCCTAATGGTCTTACAACTTCCGTGAGACTCTGTGCTCGGATTCACCATCTTCTGCTGTTTCATCAATGTCTTCCCTTCTGTTGTAAGGTCAAATGTAGGGATGTTTGTTAACAATTACTCACTTTGAAACTTGGCACGATTAGCAAGTTTGCTGTAAATCAGGGGCTCTTGTTGATAATAAAGTAGGTTATAATGAATTGAAAAGAGATCTTGATCAGTTAGGGAGATTGGCTGTAGATTGGAAAATGGATTTCAAATTAGGTGATGCTGTTAGGTGGACAATCCAACCAAGGTAGGACTTGTACAGTGAATGACAAGGCACTGACAGGTGTTGTGGAACAGAGAGACCTGGAAGTACAAGTGCACAGCTGACTGAAACCAGTTGCACAGGTACACAGGGTGGTGAAGAAGATATTTTGCATACTAGCATTGAGTTCAGCAGTAGGAACATTATGTAGCAGTTGTGTAAGTCTTAGGTGAGGCTGCACTTGGAGTATTGTGCACAGTTTTGGCCACCCTGTTACGGGAAAGATATTGTCAGTTTGGAGAGGGTGCAGCAGAGATTTATGAGGATGCTGCCTGTACTAGAGGGACTGATTTATAGGGAGAGGTTAGCCATGCTGGATGTTATTCCTTAGAGCAAACGAGAATGAGGAGTCTCCTCACAGAATTTCACAGCATCATCGGGGCACTGATAATGTTGAGGAACATAGTATTTTCCGCAGGGCTGGGAAGTCCAAAGCTAGACGGGACAGATACAAGATAAGAGGGGAGAGATTTAAAAGAGACCCAAGAGGTAACAGAGGGCAGTGAGTGCCTGGAATGGTCGAGGTGGATACAATTGCAACACCTAAGTAGAATATGGATAGGTACATGGAGGGGAGTGGGCTGGAGGGTTATGGGCCAAACGCAGGTAACTGGGGCTAGCAGGGAGGATGCTGTGGTCAGCCTGTATCTATGCTGTATTGTTCTATGAGTGCTTCATTCAGTTTACAGACCCTGGACTAATAAACCATTCAGGCATTTTTAATCGTGCTTCTATTGTTGGTGGTAGACATGGAATTAATCAGCGTCTTCAAGATGGAAACAGAGACGTCATTCAGGGAGAATATATTTTAGAGTACTGGAAATAGAGCAGTAAAAGGGGATTGAAATGACTGGACTAGCATGGACCAGATGGGCTGAATCATCTCCTCCTATGCCTTAATAATTCTCTGATACCATGAAGATGAAATGCATGTTAATATTTTAATAGTTTTCATCAATTTACATAAATAGAGGAAATGTCAGCGAGCTGGTAGAGCTTGGAGCATGGCCTACCAGGTTGGTAACTAGAGAAGGACCGGTGTTTTAAGGTGAAATTCCTTCCTGTGCTGTGCAGAGCCACTCCAGTCTACAGATGGCTTCAGGAATGTCTCCTGGATAAGTTCAGGAAAGAGAGTCATGAGAGGGGAGGGTCACTGCTCACTGAGGAAGGCACAGCAAACTCTGCAGGCCAGGCAAGGCATGATGGGATGAACCGCGATCTCCTATGAGTCAGCTCAATGTATGTCAATGCTTCAATTTAACTTTGGCAAGAAGGCAGCACAAGAGACCAACAAAGGAAACTTACTAATCGTCTCCAGTGACATAATCCTGCCATCTGTGGTTGAGATGGGTGTTGGGGAGGGAAATCCTTTCTGGTTCAAAAGCATCATTGCGCGTGTTTGTGCTTCCACTAAATCTACGTTTCGGCTAGTGGCCGTGTTCATCGCTTTGAAAACGTAGCTCCTCCTCGGATGCTCGCTTGCCTGGGTCTCAGATACCAGGATGTGAAAGTTCTGGTCAACGTAGCTGGGCAATGGTTGGACTTCTGAGACCTTCAGACAGTACAATCTACCGATGATCTCCACCACCTGGGCCTCAGTCAGTGAAGGTTTGATTAGAACGGCTTTCTCCGAGTTGGACATCTGCGAGACAAGAAAACATTGAAACAGGTAAAACAATGCACCAAAGCCTTTATCCTTACAAAACTTTTTGATGCAAATACTTAAGTTAGAGCACTGCAATGTGGGGGTAGTGGACTGAAATTCAGCAAAGAGGCTCCTATATGATTTAAATAAATTGGGTGACTGGTCAAATGTGTGCCAATGCAGTTTAATGTCAGTTCATGGAATGTTACCTACATTGGTTCTGAAAACAGAAAGACAGTAGAAAAGAAAATAGCAAGCATAGCAAAATCTGGATTTTCTTGTACACCTGTTGCTGAAAACTAGGTTCATGTCCAGCAAGCATTTACAGAGGCAAATGGCGTGTTGTCCTTCATTGCCACAGGATTGGAGTACAGGGGCAAGCACGTTTAGTGCAGGCATACAGAGTTTAGTGAAGGCCCCTCTGGAGCTTTGTGTGAAGATTTACTCTCCTTACCCGAGTAGAAATGTTCTTGTCATGGACAGAGTGCAACCATGTTTCACCGGACTGCTTCCTGGAATAGCAGAGCTGACAGTAGATCCATTAGGGGGAATGAGAGGATCTCAGTGAGACTCATCAAATTGTAGCAGGACCAGATAGAGAGGATAATGAGAAAGTGCTCCCAATGGCTGGAGATCTGTAACCACCGGTCACAGCCTCAAGACGTGAGGTATAACACTTAGAGCTAGTTCTCAAGAAGTTTCTTCACAAAGGTGGTGAACCTCTTGAATTCTCTAACATAAGAGGCAGTGGCAGCAATAAATATGCTCAAGGATATGATGGATATATTTCACAATGACAAAGGTGAGCAAGGGATGGCGAGGGGAAGATGGAACAGGGTGCCGAGTGGATGATCAGCCATGTTGAATGGTTGAATGGTGCTGAAACTCAAAGGACTGGACAGAACCATCCTGTGCCTTCTCACTCTTTCTCAATACTTCTGTCAAATGGCAAACAGTCCCAGTTACTGGAAAACAGCTTCAGTGTTCACTGACTGATCAATTTCCTCAAAGTTAAATTAAAGTTTTAACACAAAATTTGACTGTCAATTGCATGGGACGTACTCTGATGTTAGGAGCAAAACTGGGACCTTTTTTGAGATTTCATAGATCGTGAATTTAAAGTCACCGATTCACAGGGTCTATACTAGGAGGCATCCAGGGAAAGGAAAATGAGCTGGTGGACAGTGTGATTGGGTTGCAGAGTGATGTAGCTGTCTCCCTGCGCCAGCCAACTGGCTTCAATCCCAGCCTCTGATGAAGGAACATGGATCAGTGTTATTCACCCTGCTCATTTACGTGTCTTACGAAAACTCTGTGCTGTGTTGGCACTACAGGCAACAAAAAACAACATTCAACAACTATACAGAAAAAAAGAATTATGTGAAAATAAGCTTAAAAGTATAGAAATGGAGTAAAATATACATAAATACCAGCATATATTTACAATGCAACAGCATTACAAAAGAGTGATTCAATGGGTTTACTGCACAGTGCAGTGACTGGGGATGGGGAGGGAATAATGACAGTGTTTGATCAGATGAACTGCCTGGGGGGTGAGGAGAAACTTTTAAAATGTTGTGAAGATTTTGTTTTCATAGACCAATAGTGCTTTCCAGAAAAGAGCCGTTCCTTAATAAAAGCGTTCTTTCCAATGCTGTCTGTGTGGAATTTGCATGTGTTCCCTGTGACCATGTGGGATTCACCTGGGGGCTCCAGTTTCCTCTCACAGATTGGGAGAGTAATTGGCTGCTGTAAATAGTGTGTGAGTGGTAGAATCCGGGGGTGAGGGGAGCTGGTGGGAAGGTGGGCAGAATACAGTAGGGTTACTGAGGGACTAGTGAAAAGGGATGCTTGATGGTTTGCACAGATACTGTGGGCCTGTGCCTGTTTCTGTGTGGTACAATTCTATACTTCATGATGAGGAAAACAGAAAAGGAAAAAGAGAAGCCTAGAGGACAAGGCTGAACTAGGTGAGATTAACAGATTGAAGTGAGAAATAAGGAAGAGATGGTGCAAATTGTCCAAGGTCCAGGTGATGGTTGCAAGAGCATAAACTCACCCAGAGGGCAGCACAGTTGGGCAACTAGTAGAGGTACCACCTCACTGCCTCAGAGACTCAGGTTTGGTACTGACCACAGGTGCTGTCAGCGTGACTGCAAGGGTTTCCCCAGGTGCTCTGGTTTCCACCCACATCCCAAATATGTGCAAGTCCAAAAGTTGATGAAAGTTGCCTTTGATAGTGGGTGGCAGTGGGAATGAGTGAGTTGTGGGGCTGGAGTTGATGGAGGAAGAGAAATTGAATTAGTATTAATGGGTATTTGATGTTCGTATTGTTACGTACCCCGTAACTGGGTTGCTAAACCAGCAGAAATGGACCACTAGTTAGAGTCTGGTTTACTAGAAACTAATAAAGTTTTATTAAAGAAATAAGTAACACAGTACTCTAATTGTAAGGATATAAATGCAACAGGTTAGCAATGATAAAACACACATGTACACAGAACTAGGGTAATAGGAATCAACCAAGCTCTATCCCAGTCTAGGGGTAAAATGATTAGTCTTAAGTGACGCAGAGTTCAGTTCAGCTTAGTGCAGTTTGCAGTAATCGCTGTTGTGCCGTTGGGGAGAGAGACAGATACAAATTTGATTCAAGCAGACCTTTGATGTTCTTCGCAGTTGGCTTTCGGGCGGACCCTTTTATGTCCTCTATCCCGCTGTGGTCACCGACTGTGACCCCTCCATTCCAGATACGACTGTTCTTCCGCGGTGAACCCGGCACCCAGGCAAGGGCGGACACACACACCAGGTTCCCGCCGATCGTACCTTTTCACCCTGTGAGTCTATGGTCAATTCTCGCGAACCGGTCCTCCAAACACCCACCAACTTGTGGGGACACACCGCTCTTCCAGGGTCTTATTATCTCGTGGTGTGTCGTGCCTTAGCGAACCTGTTCTTTTTATCCCCCTGCTGGCGTATCGCCTGTCCATCAAACTTCAAACAGTTCCGGTTCAAAGCAACCAGTCTGTCAATATTCTGAATTGTGTCTCTTTTCGTTAATCTCTCTCCTCTCTCATTAACATTTTGAACATTTCTCCATTGTCTCCCTTATCTCTCTCTCATTAGCAACAATCTTCTGATGACTTGGTTTGTCGTCACAGTATGTACACTATTTGGGGGTCAAATGACTGATGTCTACACGATATAATACTAATCAGGAAAAGAGTGAACTGAAAGGAAAGAAGCTGTCAGACGATTCTACTATCATTAAATTATGTTGAAAATTACATTCTAAAATCCTTACACAAGATGAGAAATGTCTGATTGCACTGGTAAACAAAGAAAGACCACGACATGATTTCTTGGCTGTTGTTGAAATTAAATTTAATTTCTATAGATTTCATTTCATGGGCAAAAAAGAGATGAGGAGATTGCATGTCCTCTCTTCAGTGAGGCTGACGTCCAAAGGGTTTAATTCTCTGTTTTACTGAGGAAGGTTAAGTAAAGTGGCCTCTGTGTCCACACTGACTGTTTGTCTCTGATAACAAGGTCAGCTGTTAATATTTAAGAGTGTATTTTTTTCAGTATCTTATCACATTCCTTGTATAAGCCAAATACAATCAGTGGCATCCTTTCACAGCTCTGTGAAATTAGTCAAACTTTTCCCTGTAGTTTGACCAATGTTCTAAGGCTTTTTCACCTGGCCTCCTGTTTCCAGTCTGTCTCCCTCATCACAAGTTGCTTCACCTCTTGTTCAACCATTCGAACCTTCCTCAGGAACCAAGCCTCGGTCTTGAGGACCTTGCGTTTGAAGTGAAATCCTTCTGTTTTACCTTTGTAATTTCAGAGAGATAATAGTTCCCCCAATTCTCGTACATTGTGCCGCTTAGATATGGGCAGCTGACAATATCTGAGTGTGGGCACTTCTTCATTTTCACTTTCCTGCTGGTCTCCCTACACCGCCTGACTAGGTCATACTGAACAGACGTGAACCAGTTAATGTGGAACGATGCGGACCTTGCGCTCAACATCAGTAAGACCAAAGAGCTGAATGTCAACTTCAGAAAGGGTAAGACAAGGGAACACACACCAACCCTCATAGAGGGATCAGAAGTGGAAAGAGTGAGTAGTTTCATGTGCATGGATTTTAGTATTACTGAGGCTTTAATCTAGTCCCAACATATCGATGCAGCTATAAAGAAGGCAAGACAGCGGTTATATTTCATTAGGAGTTTGAGGAGATTTGGCGTTGTTGTCGTTGAAGGCGGTTTTATTATTCACCAACGTGTTACAGGACGCAAAGAGCCGCTGTAAAAAAAAAACAGCACTTCTTGGCGTTCTTCCGAAAGGCAGATTCAAATATTCATTGAAATTCCTTCGGCTTCTAACTGCTAAATGAAATGTACAAAGTTATAAAATAGCCGACTTGATTTCGAAAGCTAACGGGATAATGACCATCAACAAGAGCTGCGAGAAATAAAATAACAATCCAGATCAGGCAAGACATAACACTAAAAGCTGCCGAAGGGTTTCGGCCAGACACGCCGGCAGTTTGAGAAAATGGGGGGGGGGGGGGAAGCTCTGAGCAAGGTCAGAATAACAAGAACGAACGCAATTAGAACACAAATAAGTTAATTTTAATTTAAAGCGATCATAATGTTGCTAAATGTATTGATTACGATTTGGCAAATTGGTTCAAGGTCTCTATAGTTACTCACAGTTCATTCCCACATTGTCTGATCACCGCTTTTTCAATCCTCCCAATTTACTTACGCAATGAATTTCCGATAACACTCTCTAATCTGTTTTTGTAAATCTTCCCAACTTTATCAAGATGCCAAGACGACCTTCAACTGCCAAACTGTGCTTCCTTTCTCCTTTGCTATTACTCAGAGTGCGTCCCGTCCTGCTCTCGCTTACCACAGCATAGAGAACCTTTAAATAATGAAATGCTAAGATTTATCTTTGCAAACATCGCTGCCTTTCATGTAATCAATCCTGTCATATTTTGATGAGTTATAATCTTATTTTGTTTTCTGGGTAAGTTAACACTGTTACCAGTTTGATTTTGGCTGCCTTTAACGTTTAGATATCCGTGTATCTGTCCGAGTTTCCTCTCCTGTGTTGGAGTCTTACTGCAGCCCCGTTTATGTACTTTTAAATAATCCTCGAGCATGTCCAGATCGAGAAAAGACAGGCTCAGCACTTCATTCCTATTGCAGCTGTTACGTACCCCGTAACTGGGTTGCCAAACCAGCAGAAATGGATCACTCGGTTGGAGTCTGGATTACTAGAACTGAGAAAGTTTTATTAAAGAAACAAGCAACACAGTACTCTAATCAAAAGGATAATAAATGCAACAGTTCAGCAATGATAAACACACATGTACACAGAATTAAGATAACAGGATCAATCAAGCTCTATCTTTGTCTAGGGGGTAAATGAGCAGTTTCAAAGTGACGCAAAGTTCAGTTCAATTTAGTTCAGTTCAGTTCGCAGTAATCGCTGCCGTGGGAGATGGACAGTGGGGGCAAGGAGAGAGAGAGCAAAACGAATGAATATTCAAACGGCTTCCACACAGACCTTCGATATTCTTCGCAGTCAGCTTTCGGGCGAGCCCTTTGTGATGTCATCTGAGGTCACCGACCGTGACCCCTCCGTTTCCAGATACGATCGTTTCTCTGCGGTGAACCTGGCACCCAGGCAAGGGTGGACACACACCAGGTTCCCGCCGATCGTGCCTTTCCACCCTGTGCGTCTATGGCTTGATCCCGCGACCAGCCGTCCAAAACTTCCCACCGACTTGTGGGAGACGCACCGCTTCCAGGGTCTCGTTACCTCGGGGTGTCGTGTGTGTCCTGCCTTAGCGAACCTGTCCCTTTTTATCCCCCTGCTGGGGTATCGCCTGTCCATCACTTCAAACAGTTCAGGGTTCAAAGAGGGAGCCGATCTTGACAGCTCTCCTTCCGTTAAACTCTCCCGTCCCTTCATTAACATCTCCAAATGCTGCTCCATTGTTTTCCTTATCTCTCTTTCTCCTGAATCAGGTGGCAGTCCAACTGCTGCGCCCACTGGTGCCAGCACAGGAATGCTAACATCTTAATCTATGTGTATTCTCGTCACACAGCCAACTGAATTCCTCCTTTACAAATAAAACCTTCAGCTGAAAAAAGGACCTAGTGTTTTCCTGGCGTACATGACGAATTAACTGTAGTTGGGCTTCCGCCTAGGTACAGGTATCGATTATAACCGCCGTTTCGAAGACAAACTTTGCCATCTTCATTTCTGATACCTGATGACGATGGCAAGGTTTGTCATTGAAACGTCGATTATACTCCGATTCTACACCTGTACCCGGCTGGAGGCCTGAGAAGAGTTTATTCATTAAACATTCAGCAGTCTGTTCAATTTACCATTTCTCTCAGTGGGACCAATTTCTTTATCCACTGCAATCCTCTTGTTTGCAACAACAGAACCTATCCTTTGCCTATTGTCTCTGGCACCAGGTCGACATCACACCTTTTAGCTGGCATGAACACTGATCCAGAATATGCTTCAAACTCCCTCCTTAATCAATCTGAATAATTACAGTACTGACGTTCGAGAACATCCGGGTCACAACTGAACATCTTCCAAACAATTCCGAAATGAAGTTCCTCTAGTTTAAATAACGCTCGATTTACAGTTCTGACCACTGGTCACGCAGTCACTTTCTGGTATGACCATTTCCCTCTAACTAGATCTTGGAATAAACCCTTTCCTTTTTCGCAAGCTGAGCTGTAAAGAACAATGTCAGAGCGATCGATAAAAACTCAAATTTGTTGTGAACACAGAATCATCATATTTATGTAGAAAAGTCATTTTGTTGTCGCCCTGCTGATCAAAACGAGATTAAAGTCACAAAGATAGACGTTACTTTGTAGTCGCAACTCCCATTTGCTGTTTTACACCGGAGTATTTTCTACAAACTGGAGGAGTTCCGGGAATTTGCTTATTTGGCTTCAATCCAAAATGAAGTCACAAGAATTCTACACTCCAACTGATTTTATTTAACCATCTGTTGCGGGGGAACAGCAGACTGTCACGGTGGACGCTGGCAACGACTGAACCCAGGTGTGGAGGGACGGCAGACTCCGTCGCGGTGAGCACTGGCACCCAGCAGACTCCCAGAGAGAGACGGAAACGGGAGGTTCTACAACAGGAATTCCAACAGAGCATCTCTGGCACAACCAAGTGACGCTGCGAGACGAATCATTCTAAACACATAATGACTCCGCGACCCGCGCTAATTGAAATTCCGAATTAAATGATGAAAGAGTGAGGGAAATAGGTGCCAGTCAGAATTAAGTTGATACGATTAAACAGAACGCACAGGGGTTTAACGCTGCAGACCCTGAGAGCCATTGTCTACATAGCTGGCACAAGAATATTCCCGGTTACAGGAAGGCGGGGTCGATTTTATACTTGAGTAGAAAACAAACAAGTGAAACGTAATCCAATCAATTGTCCGATGATGTATTTGGGGAGGTGGAATAAGGTGTGCGAGTGTTAGCTAGATGTGAGAGACTGAAGTGTATGGACGAGGTGGAGGAACGAGGAGATCAGAGTCATGCAGTGTGGAGGTAGACCCCAGAGCCCAATGAGCCTGTGCCGATCACCATTCAGACAATCCCACTGCATTGAGACACCCATTAGATTGCACTACCACCACACACTAGAGGCAATTTACAGTGCCCAATACACCTACTGACCAGCACACTTCAGGGATGTGAGATTTTACTATGGTGTCCAGGGAAACCCACACAATCACTGGGTGAGGGTGCAAATTCCACCCTGGTATCACTGGAGGTGGGGATCAGTCCTGGTCTCTGGAGCACGAGGGCAGAGGCACTATTAGCTTTGCCGCTGGCTGCCCGCAGTGCAGATCTTTAAAGTTGGCAAGATAGATCAATAAAGCATAGAGTAGTGAGGTCAGCATGAAACTGCTCACGACAGTAGTCAGGTTGCACCTGGAGTATAGCACTTGGGTCAGATTACCAAAATGCGTTCAGGTTTACCCCTCTTAGCTATGACAAAAGTCTTTTCACTCCATTCCAAAACACAGAACAGCCCTTTGTAAAGGGGCCTAAGGGGACATTGGTGAGCGTCATGGCCGACGAAAACAAGCGAGGCGGAATGTAGGTCAACAGGAGCCCAAGAGAGCTGTACGCCATGATGGGACATAAGACTATGTGAAGAGGAATTGAATTTACTGAGGAGGGTGGAATGCTTCTGAGAGGCTGACCAGGCAGTCATGGTGTCAGGAATAAAATCACCAGGCACTCATAATGGCTGCCAAAACTACCGCGCCTTCTGCGAGGATGCAATGGCCGAGACAGTCAATGGTTGACAATCCAAAATGGCATTTAGCAGGGTTAATAATCAAACCGTGTTGGCTTTAGCGCTCAAAAAGTGTGCAAGATGAGATACATATTCAGATTTGGACTCATTGGCAACAAGTATGTCATCCAGTTAAACAAAAAAACAACCCAAAGTCTTTTAATACAGAATCCATTGGCCATTGGAAAGTCTGTGCTGCATTTTCAGCCCAAAAGGCGAGTGCAGAAACTGAAGTCACCAAATGGGTTTATCACAGCTGTTTTGGGAATGGCCTCCAAGCACACTTTGGAAAAATTAACTTTCCGGCTAAACATGCCAAAAAGTTTAGGATGTGTAGGACTAGGTAACGATTGGTGATGGTGGCTTTTTCAGGCGTTGCTAATCATCACATGGTCAGCAACCACCATCGCTCGTTGGGACTATATGGAGGGGCGAAGTCCAGGCGGTGTCATGGTCCGGTCCGTGAAGTCCACATTCTGGTTCACAGTCTGGTCCATCGATTCCTTATTCCGGGTTTTCCTGTTTTCCCTTGTTCCATTGAGTGCCTTAATTGAGGCACCTAACTCTCGTTTTGGGCTGGCACATAAATACCTCTCAAACCAAGGACTCCCTGCTGGACTGTACTGTTTCCTTCCCCTTCCTTCTGAAGCCTTGCCTTCATCCCTGTCAAGTTCAACTGCCAGAGCGAGACCAGAGCCTTGCCACGCCAAGATAAGCAACTATCTATCTTTGAGTTTGGAACAATCTCTTTGTGTCCCTGTGTTTAATGTCCGTGTCAAAGAAGAGTCCTGGCCCAAGGTCCTGTTCCCAAGGATGGGTCCCGGCTCTGTGTTCTGTGCTCCTGTGTTCCAAGTTCCAGGCGCCATGTTCCAGCCCTGTCCAAGTCTAAGCTTTGTGTCCTCATCCAGCCCAGGAGTACCTCACCCAGCCCGGTGCTGGAGATTCCTCGTCCTGTGCTGGAGTACCTTGTCCTGTCCTTGCCAAGATCCTAGTCCTGAGTCCTAGCCTAGACCTGGGTTCTGGTTCCGAGTCAAGACCCAAATTCATAGAAACATAGAAACATAGAAAATAGGTGCAGGAGTAGGCCATTCGGCCCTTCGAGCCTGCACCACCATTTATTATGATCATGGCTGATCATCCAACTCAGAACCCCGCCCCAGCCTTCCCTCCATACCCCCTGATCCCCGTTGCCACAAGGGCCATATCTAACTCCCTCTTAAATATAGCCAATGTACTGGCCTCAACTGCTTCCTGTGGCAGAGAATTCCACAGATTCACCACTCTCTGAGTGAAGAAGTTTTTCCTAATCTCGGTCCTAAAAAGCTTCCCCTCTATCCTCAAACTGTGACCCCTCGTCTGGACTTCCCCAACATCGGGAACAATCTTCCTGCATCTAGCCTGTCCAATCCCTTTAGGATCTTATACGTTTCAATCAGATCCCCCCTCAATCTTCTAAATTCCAACGAGTACAAGCCCAGTTCATCCAGTCTTTCTTCATATGAAAGTCCTGCCATCCCAGGAATCAATCTGGTGAACCTTCTTTGTACTCCCTGTATGGCAAGGATGTCTTTCCTCAGATTAGGGGACCAAAACTGCACACAATACTCCAGGTGTGGTCTCACCAAGGCCTTGTACAACTGCAGTAGTACCTCCCTGCTCCTGTACTCAAATCCTCTCGCTATAAATGCCAGCATACCATTCGCCTTTTTCACCGCCTGCTGTACCTGCATATCCAATTTCAATAACCGGTGTATAATGACACCCAGGTCTCGTTGCACCTCCCCTTTTCCTAATCGGCCACCATTCAGATAATAATCTGTTTTCCTATTTTTGCTACCAAAGTGGATAACTTCACATTTATCCACATTAAATTGCATCTGCCATGAATTTGCCCACTCACCCAACCTATCCAAGTCACTCTGCATCCTCTTAGCATCCCCCTCACAGCTAACACTGCCACCCAGCTTCGTGTCATCCACAAACTTGGAGATGCTGCATTTAATTCCCTCATCCAAGTCATTAATATACATTGTAAACAACTGGGGTCCCAGCACTGAGCCTTGCGGTACCCCACTAGTCACCACCTGCCATTCTGAAAAGGTCCCGTTTATTCCCACTCTTTGCTTCCTGCCTGCTAACCAACTCTCCATTCACATCAATACCTTACCCCCAATACCATGTGCTTTAAGTTTGCACACTAATCTCCTGTGTGGGACCTTGTCAAAAGCCTTTTGAAAATCCAAATATACCACATCCACTGGTTCTCCCCTATCCACTCTACTAGTTACATCCTCAAAAAATTCAATGAGATTCGACAGACATGATTTTCCTTTCACAAATCCATGTTGACTTTGTCCGATGATTTCACTGCTTTCCAAATGTGCTGTTATCACATCTTTGATAACTGACTCCAGCAGTTTCCCCACCACCGACGTAAGGCTAACCGGTCTATAATTCCCCGGTTTCTCTCTTCCTCCTTTTTTAAAAAGTGGGGTTACATTAGCCACCGTCCAATCCTCAGGAACTAGTCCAGAATCTAACGAGTTTTCAAAAATTATCACTAATGCCTCCACTATTTCTTGGGCTACTTCCTTAAGCACTCTAGGATGCAGACCATCTGGCCCTGGGGATTTATCTGCCTTCAATCCCTTCAATTTACCTAACACCACTTCCCTACTAACAAGTATTTCGCTCAGTTCCTCCATCTCACTGGACCCTCTGTCCCCTACTATTTCTGGGTCCTTGTCCAGGCTCTGGTTCCGGAGTTTCGTGTTCCTAGTCCAGGCTCCTCATTCCTAGTTGCAGTCCGAGTCCCGTGTTTTTAGTCCAAGTCCTAGCCCAGGCCCTGAAACCTAGTCTCGTCCAGGGCCTGTGTCAATGTCCAGCATCGTTTCTTCCCCACTCACCTTGCTATCTTGATAAACCTAGTCTTGTTCCTAGCACTTCGGTATCTGTGTCTTGCATTTGGGTCTGCCATCAACACCAACCTTATGACAGACGCCTACTCAACCGGCGTACAATGCCAAGGGTAGAAGGCACCAATTTCTTCCTCTGAGCTTGCCATTGTGGGTGCATATACTTGGATGATAGAGATGTTGTTTTCTTGTCCTTTTAGTTTGATTAGCATCATTCTGTCTGAGATATGCCAGTGTCCTAGCAGGCTCTTGGATGTTTCTTTGTCTAAGATGATTGCAACACCCTTTTCGTGTTTATCTCCACCAGAGTATATCATCCTGTAGTCACATGATTGGAATACTCCAGTGTCTTTCCATCTTATTTCACTTGGGCCGAGGATGCTGACTTCTAGCCTCTTCATTTCTTATTTTACGTTTTCTAGCTTACCGTCTTGGTGCAGGGTTCGAACATTCCAAGTGGCAATTCGCAGTCTCTTGTTCTTGCAGACAGTAGTGGTATGACGAACCGGGCTCACCTGTCTGTTTACATGATATCCCGTACCGAGCGAGGTGTCCGCACTATTTGGAAGTGGGCTGCCATTGACGCTGTTGTCTTTTACATTTGTGTATATATTAACCATGGTTGTACTAGGGATGAAATACAAGAAGTAGCTTCCCCTTGCTTGCTTCCGATGCAGTGTCTTTACAAGACGCGTGAACCTGAACATTGTCCTATTAAAGGGATCTACTGCTCAGCGTCTGAGAAGCAGGAACCATCGATTGTGTTACTCACAACTTGCCTTCTGCTTCATCCACCACCTGCATTCCGTGGCTTCACTGTAACCCAAGCAGGGAGGCTGACAGGTGCTACACCTTGCCAAAGGGTGACCTGTTGAACCACTAGATTATCAACAACTACAAAACAACCCTCATCCGAAAACAGAATACACAATCAAAGTGAAAAACCATTTTTAATTGCTGCAGGATGAAGGAGGCAAATCTTCCTGGGACATACTGAAGGAATCCATGGTTGAAGCTGCAAAAGAAACCATCCCCATGAAAAGAACGGAAAAGTAAGAAGAAATGGATAACTGAAGATATAATACAATTGATGCAACAAAAACAGACCATCAAACCAAGAGACAGCGAAGAATACAAACAACTTGATAAGACAATAAAAAGAAAATGCAGAGAAGCTAAAGACAGATGGCTAAATGAGAAATGCCCAGAAATAGAAATGCTACAGACCCATAACCCTGGAACAAAGTTGATGCACAGTAAGATTAAAGAACTAACGGGGAAATGACCTTGCTCAGCAAGTGGATGCATCGAGGCAAAAGACGGCAGCATAATTATGAGCAAAGAGGAAATCCTAAACAGATGGTCAGAATATATAAAAGAACTTTTTTGAAGACCAATGAGGAGAAAAACCAAACATAAAGAAGAATCTTGAAGGACCTTGCATTCTAAAATCAGAAATTTGAGCAGCCATAAATAAAACAAAACATAACAGAGCAACTGGTCCAGACAACATCGCTGTTGAAATGATACTGGCCTTAGAAGATTTTGGAATAGAGAAAATAACAGAAATAGCAAATGAAATCTATGATCATGGGGAGATACCTGATGATTTAAGTAAATCAGTATTCATCACACTTCCAAAAAAAGAGGAAGCAACAGAACGTGAGTTATATCATACAATAAGCTTGATGAGTCACGTGGCAAAAATTATTCTCAGAGTAATCATGATGACAGCGAGATGCTGTATAAAACCAGAAATCAGTAAAGAACAATGCGGCTTTGTAGAAAACACTGGAACAAGAAATGCAATTTTCATGCTATGGATGATCTGTGAACAAGCCATCCAGGTACAAAAAGACATCTACCCATGTATCATTGACTATACAAAAGCTTTTGACACTGTCAGACACCAAGATCTTCTGGAAATGCTTCAAGATCTTGACATAGATGGGAAAGATACACGTTTCTTAAAAAACTTATACAGGAACCAGACAGCATCCATCAGAATAGAAGGAGAAGTGAGTGAGTATGTGAGTATCATGAGAGGAGTCAGGCAAGGTTGTGTCTTTTCGCCAGACTTATTCAACCTGTATAGTGAAAATATCTTGAAGTATCAAAGGCATCAAAGGATTCACAATTGGAGGCCATAATATAAATAACATCAGATATGCTGATGACATCGTACTAATAGCTGACTCAGAAACAAAACTTCAAGAACTACTCACACTCGGGGGCGTCACGTGATGACGTGGGATTGAGACGTGTAAATCCAGCTCTCCCGCAACAAATCAGTAAAGTACCGTTTAAACAAATCAAAGTTAGTAAATATTTTCTGAAAACTGTTTATAAACTTTGTAAGACTACTTTACGATATGCCTCCTAAACCGCAACAAAAGAAGTCTGCTGTTGCGAAGTAGCCGCGAGATGGGAAGAAAAAAGGGCCTACTGCAACGATGGAGCTTCGGACTCAGGTTGGATCTCCTTCAGTAGAACAGGGAGCAACGGCGGTGGTAACGGCTTCTTCGAAGAAGACACCGGAAATGCGCATGCGCAAATCGACACAACACAAACTCTAAGAACCGACAGCCACTGCAATTGAAAATGACTCCGAGTCAGAATTGGATTCTGCAGAGAACACAGATGAAGAAGAGGAGGAAGAATTGGAAGTAAAGGAGATGATAGAGATATGAGAGAGGCTATATTGCAGTTAACAGCTGAATTAAGAAAAGTAGGAGAAGAGCTTAGAGATACGAAGATGTGCTATGATAAAGTTATGGCAAGACAGGACAAAATGGATAAGAAGCTTCAGAAGATGGAAAGAGCAATGGGGCATATGAATGATAGAGTGGAAAAAAACAGAAAATGATCTGCTTGTCTGGAATTCGGAAAGAAACCGACTCTTGGAGAAAGTGGACATGTTGGAAAATTTTAGTAGACGTAATAATATTAAAATTGTTGGTCTTAAAGAAGGTACGGAAGGAGATTAACCAATAGAATTTTTTCAAAGATGGATCCCGGATGTTTTGCAAATGGAAGAGGAGGTTCAACCAATTGAAATTGAGCGAGCACATAGAGCTTTAAGACCAAAACCAAAAGATGACCAATATCCACGATCGATTTTAATAAAATTCTTAAGATTTCAAGACAAGGAAAGGATTCTACAGGCAGCTGCTCGAGCTGCCAAAGATAGAAAAGGGCCATTGATAATTAAAGGAAACAAAGTTTTTTTCTACCCTGATATAAGTTACGAACTTTTGAAGAGAAGGAAGAAATTTAACCCAGTGAAAAAAACCCTATGGGATCATGGTTATCAATTTACACTGCATTATCCTGCAACCTTGAAGATTTTTTTGCCTGGTGGAGAAAAAAGATTTTTTGATGACTACCAGAAAGCAGAGCAGTTTGTGCGAGATTCTCTGAATATTCACCAGATACAAGAACAAACCCAGGAGAACGAGATAGATTGAAGATGAAGATTGGGTTAAAGAATGGACTTGTTGGATTTTTGAAGCTGGATGAATGTATAAATATATTATTAATTATACGAGGGGGGTAAGAGGTTAAAACTGGTGGAATATTAGTTGGGAGTAGTAATACTAATTTTGTCTATATATATATATAATGTTTTTTTGTTGCGGGGGAGCTGGAGGAAGCACTGATCGATTGCTACGCTAGTCATGTGTGCAAGCGTGGCTTTTGCCACGACCCGTAAAATGGAGGGGGGTAGTGTTGTGTATCCTTTCATTCACAACATTAGTGGGGGGGTATTTTGTTTTTTCTTTTTTTGTTTTTTTTCTATCTTCTTTTTTCTTTCTGCCTGGAAGGTTGGGAGGGAGACACATAGCAACATGGTGAAGTTTAAAGAGATTCCCCAAGGAACTATGAGAGTTGAGAAGATAAATAATGTTTTAGATTGGAGTAACTTTGTTAAGAATAATGACTAATTTTTTGAATTTTTTGAGTTTTAATGTTAACGGGCTTAATGCACCAGTGAAAAGAAAAAGAATCTTAACACATATTAAAAAAATGAAGATAGATTTAGCTTTTTTACAGGAAACGCACCTAACGGAAACAGAACATCAGAAACTAAAGAGAGATTGGGTGGGTAGTGTTGTTGCGGCTTCATTTAATTCAAAAGCGAGGGGAGTAGCAATTTTGATCAATAAAACGTTACCAATTAGAATACAAAATGTAATAACTGATTCTGCAGGGAGATATGTGATTATACATTGTCAACTTTTTTCTGAACTATGGACTTTTATGAATATTTATGCACCAAACGAAAATGATGCAAAATTCATACAAGAAGCTTTTCTGAATTTGGCGGATGCGCATGAAAAAATATTAATTGGAGGAGATTTTAATTCTTGCTTAGACCCAGTCTTAGATAGATCAACCAAGGCTGTTATAAAATCAAAGGTAGTAAATTTAACTTTATCATTGATGAAGGAGTTAAATCTGATTGATATATGGAGAAGAATCAATCCTAAAGAAAGAGACTTTAGATTGGGTGAACCAAATTGGTAAAGGTGCTGAGGAAGAGGATTTCTTGGAATGTATGCGGGATGGTTTTTTGAACCAACATGTCGAGGAACCAACTAGAGAGCAGGCTATTCTGGACTGGGTTTTGAGCAATGAGGAAGGGTTAATTAGCGATCTTGTCGTGAGAGGCCCCTTGGGTAAGAGTGACCATAATATGGTGGAATTCTTCATTAAGATGGAGAGTGACATAGTTAATTCAGAAACAAAGGTTCTGAACTTAAAGAGGGGTAACTTTGAAGGTATGAGACGTGAATTAGCTAAGATAGACTGGCAAATGACACTTAAAGGATTGACGGTGGATATGCAATGGCAAGCATTTAAAGGTTGCATGGATGAACTGCAACAAATGTTCATCCCAGTTTGGCAAAAGAATAAATCAAGGAA
Source organism: Mobula birostris (assembly GCF_030028105.1). Taxonomy (NCBI): domain Eukaryota; kingdom Metazoa; phylum Chordata; class Chondrichthyes; order Myliobatiformes; family Myliobatidae; genus Mobula; species Mobula birostris. Next base: position 15,154,450 of record NC_092387.1, on the reverse strand, counting down.
GGTAGTGCACCCGTGGCTGACAAGAGAAATTAGGGATAGTATCAATTCCAAAGAAGAAGCATACAAATTAGCCAGAGAAAGTGGCTCACCTGAGGACTGGGAGAAATTCAGAGTTCAGCAGAGGAGGACAAAAGGCTTAATTAGGAAGGGGAAAAAAGATTATGAGAGAAAACTGGCAGGCAACATAAAAACGGACTGTAAAAGCTTTTATAGATACGTAAAAAGGAAAAGACTGGTAAAAACAAATGTAGGTCCCCTACAGACAGAAACAGGTGAATTGATTATGGGGAGCAAGGACATGGCAGACCAATTGAATACCTACTTTGGTTCTGTCTTCACTAAGGAGGACATAAATAATCTTCTGGAAATAGTAGGAGATTCCCCAAGGAACTATGAGAGTTGAGAAGATAAATAATGTTTTAGATTGGAGTAACTTTGTTAAGAATAATGACCTCAGAAGACATTACAAAGGGCTCGCCCGAAAGCTAACTGCGAGGAATATCGAAGGTCTGTTTGGAATCCGATTTGCATATTCATTCGTTCTCTCTCTCTCTCCAACGGCACGACGGCAATTACTGCGAACTGAACTGAACTGAACTCTGTCACTTGTGATTGATCATCTTACCCCTAGACTGCGATAGAGCTTGATTGATCCTATTATCCTAGTTCTGTGTACATGTGTGTTTATTCATTGCTAACCTGTTGCATTTATATCCTTACTATTAGAGTACTGTGTTGCTTAGTTCTTTAATAAAACTTTCTTAGTTCCAGTAATCCAGACTCCAACTGAGTGGTCCATTTCTGCTGGTTTAGCAGCCCAGTTACGGGGTACGTAACAGTATATATATATCTTAGTTTTTTGCACAATAGTCTTTTGCACAGTATTCAATAAAAGCAGAATGACAACCATAACAAAGTGGACACATATCAAACATAATTTGTACACAATTTTATTGAGAAAAATCAAAATTAGAACAAATACCAGATGGTTGAAGGTCTCCCATCTCAAAACCAAGAGCTTGCTCATGCTGCTGGGCTGCTGGGCCCCTGGGCTCCCCTTCCTCCACCATTACTCCCCAGAGCTGGGTTTCTCAGGCTCCTCTGTCCCCCTTTGGCTCCTTAGAGCCTCCATCTTCTTCACACCTTACCTTCCCTGAACACCCCACCCCCGTCGCTTCTGATGCCACCAACTGTCTGCACCACCAACCCCCCCTCCACGATCCCAGCTTTACGTCTTGCTGTGTCTTCTCCATTCCCTCCAGCTTTCCTCTCTCTGCGGCAGAACATTCTGTCCTAAGTAAGGACCTTACCTTTGTCCCCCTTCGCTCACTCCTCACTGAGTTCCTCGCATGCCACGACGCTGAGCTCTTCTTCGGAGACAGAGGCGACGGAACCCATCCCTTTGGCAAGAATCCCTCGCCCCACACTGATGACCCCTTCCCTTCTTGGGACACACTGCTCTGCTTCTCTGCCTGGTCTGGATCTTTTCATCTTGAATTGTTGATAGCCCTCCTCAGCACTCCCCTCTCCTCCTAGAACCTTACTCCCTCTAAGCACACTGCCCTCTACTCTCTCTGCACCACTCCCAAGCTTACCATGAAAGAGAGCTGTGCAAAAACAAAACACTAGACTATGTCTCTGGTTAGGCTTACGATTGAGCACTGAACCTCAGTTCAGGTGCTCTTTGAATACTCAATTCTTGGCACCTAAAACATGATTGCTAATTAGCGGGACGGTCCTGAGCCCTTAAAAAGGCCACGCCAGCTATCCATATTCCGGAGAGTTAGAGTCTAAACGGCGGAAGCTGGCACGTTGAGGTACCCGTTGTAACATCCCCACCACTACCACTTTCTTAGATCCGACAAAACTGGTCCTCAACAATTTCTCTTTTGGCTCCTCCCAGTTTCTGCAAACTCAAAGGGTAGCCATTTCCTGGACATCCGCACTCACCCCATCTTCCCAACGCCTTAACAGGGATCATGTTCCTTACCCACCAGCCCATGAGCCTTTGCAATCCAACACATCATTCCCTGCAACTCCCACCATCTTCAACAGGACCCTACCACCAAACACATCTTTACTTGCCCTTCCCCCACCCCACTCTCTGCTTTCCGAAGGGATCACTTCCTCGGTGATTCCCTTGTCCATTCATCCCTCCCCGCTAATCTCCCTCCTGTCACATAACTATGCAAGTGGCAGAAGTGCCACATCTCCTCCCTCACCACCAGTCGGACCTAAACAGTCCTTCCAACAGCATTTTACCTGCAATTCTGTTGGGGTTATCTACTGTATCCAGTGCTCCTGATGTAGCCTCTTCTGCACTGGTGAGACCCAATGTAGATTGGAGGACCACTTTGTTGAACCCCTCAGCTCCACCTGCAAAAAGCAGGATTTCTCAGTGGCCATCCATTTCAATTCCTACTCTATTCCAACACATCGATCCATGGCCTCCTCTTCTGTAACGATGAAGACACTCTTCAGTTGGAGGAGAAACACCACATATTTTGTCTGGGTAGTCTCCAACCTGATGGCATGAACTTCGATTTCTCTAACCTCTGGTCATTTTTCCTCTCACCCTTCGGTCTTCTTCATTCCCCAACTCTGACCACTTACCACTTCTCACTCGCTTATCACCTCCCCTTGGTGCCCCTCCTCCTTTTTGTCTCGCATGATCCACTCTCCTCTCCTTTGAGATTCTTTCTTCCCCAGCCCTTTACTTTTTCTGTCTGTCCCCTCCCAGTTTCTTATCTCATCCCTCCCACACCCACCTGGCTTCACCTATCACCTTCTAGCTTAGCCTCCTCCTCCTTTCACCTCCTCCTATTCTAGCATCTACGCCCCTCCTTTCCAGTTCTGATGAAGGGTCTCAGCCTGAAATATTGACTGTTTATTCACTTCCATAGATGCTGCCTGACCTGCCGAGTTCCTCCAGCATTTTGTATATATTGGTTGAAGAGAAGTGTCTGTTCTTGAAACTGCTGATGGTTGTTAATGCAATTGAGGCATTTTCCTGTACGTTTCAATGTACACATGATAAATAAATTGGAATTTTGAATCTTGGTGGTGTGGGTCTTCAGGCTTCTGTACCTGCTTCCCAACGGTGGCTGCAAAAAGAAAGCAACGTCTAGACGGTGGGGATCTTTGATGATCAGTGTTGCCTTCCTGAGGCAGTGTCTCCTGTGGATAACACAGATGGGAGGAATGATCCTGTGGATAATACAGATGGGAGGAATGATCCTGTGGATAATACAGATGGGGGGGAATGATCCTGTGATGTGTTGGGCAAAGTCCACTACTCTCTGCAGTTTCAGATGTTCCCGTGCATTCAAAATGCTGTCCAAGTCCATGAAGCAACCAGTCAGGATTCTTTCAAAAGTACATCTGCAGAAGCTGTAGGAGTGTTTGGTGACAAGCCCAACTTCCTTGCTCAGGAATTTAAAGCTGCTGACGTGTTGATCACCGATTCCCCCCCACCCCCCCCAATGCAGACTAGCATTTGTTTGCCTTCTTTCCCCTTCCTGAAGTAAGCAATTACCCCTTTAGTTTCTGTGACATTGAGAAAGAGCAGTAGATGACAGGTGTACAGGCGCAAGATAGATCAGCTGGAAACTGGGTGTTGCAACAATAACCTTGAACTCAACATCATCAAGACCAAGGGCTTGATACTGGACTTCAGGAAGGAGAAGTTGGGAAAACACACACCATTCCTCATTGAGTGGTCAGTGGTGGAAAGGGTGAGCAGCTTCAGGTTCCTGGGCATCAACATCAAGGTGGTGAAACTTGGCACCATTAAGTGCTACTATTTGCATGGAGCTCCAATGGGAATCATCAAATATCCCTGTTTAGGTCTACCACAGCTGAAATCCAGTGCCACAGTCATGGGTACATCAGTAATCAACATTGTTTTAAGTTATCTAAAGAACCTATCAGTACACAAAATCAATGAACCTCGGACAACAGACTCAGGCTGCGAGTGAGGTTCCCCTTTAAGAGAGCAGAAACGGAGATAATGTGCTAGTCTACAGGTTCCATTGAAACGCAGAAGCATTGGACATCCACTCCCAATTATCCTGCTGGTGAATGTACAGTCTCTAGAAAATAAAATTGAAGACCACAGAGCAAGATTGCTGTACCAGGGTGACACCAGGGACTGCTGTGTTCTTTGCTTCACAGAAACATGGCTTACACCCATCATTTTAGATGCAGCACTTCATCATTCTCTGCAAAAACAAGACAGCCAATTTTTTTAAGGCAGTGGAGGTGAAGTATGCTTTATAATCAACTCATTGTGGTGGTTCTGCCTCTGCCCTGTTTAGTTGATCTGGAAGATCTTGGACCAAAAGACCCTTAGATATAGGTGCAGAATTAGACCATTTGGCCCATCGCATCTGTTCCAACATTTCACATTGGCTGATAAGTTTTCCTCTCAGCCCCATTGTACTGCGTTCTCCCTGTATCTCTTCATGCCCTGACCAATGAAGAATCTATCAAGCTCTGCTTTAAATAGACATAAAGACCTAGCCTCTACAGTTGCCTGTGGCAAAGAATTCCACATATTCACCACTCTCTGCCTAAAAATATTCCTCCTCATCTCAGTTCTAAACAGATGCCCCTCTATTCTGAGGCTGCGTCCTCTAGTCTTAGACTCTCCCACCATAGGAAACATCTTCTCCACATCAACTCTCTCAAGGCCTTTCACCATTCGTTTGGCTTCAATGAGGTCAACCCTCATTCTTCTGAATTCTAGTGAATACAGGCCCACAGTCATCGTACACTTTCATATAATGAGCCATTCAATCCTGGAATTATTTTTGTGAACCTCCTTGCAACACTCTCCAGTGTCAGCACATCCTTTCTAAGGTAAGAGCCCCAAAAGTGCTCACAATACTCCAAGTGAGGTCTCGTCAGTGCTTTATAAATCCACAACATTACATCCTTGCTTTTATATTCCAGTTCTCTCAAAATGAATGTTAATGTCACATTTGCCTTCTTCACCACAGACTCAACCTGCAAATTAACTTTTAGAGAATCGTGCACAAGGACTCCCAGATCCCTTTGCACCTCAGTTTTTTTGTATTTTTTTTCTCCATTTAGAAAATAGCCAACACTTTCGTTTCTTCTGCCAGCATGATCATACATTGTATTCCATCTGCCACTTCTTTGCCATTCCCATAATCTGTCTAAGTCCTTCTCTAGCCTCTGTATTTCCTCAGAACTACCTGCCCTCCACCTATCCTCGTATCATCTGCAAACTTTGCAATGAAGCAATCAATTCCATCATCCAACTCATTCACATATAATTTTAAAAGAATTGGTTCCAACATTGACCTCTGTGGAACATGACTAGTCACAGGCAGCCAGTCAGAAAAGGCTCCCTTCATTCCCCTCTTTGCCTCCTGCCAATCAGCCGCTTCTTAATCCATGCCAGAATCTTTCCTGTAATACCATGGGCTTGTAGCTTGTCAAGCAGCCTCGTGTGTTGCACCTCATCAAAGGCCTTCTGAAAATCCAAGTACGCAATATCCACCGATTCTCCTTTGACTATCCTGCTTGTTAATTCTTCAAAGAATTCCAACATATTTTCCCTTGAGGAAACCATGCTGACTACGGCCTATTTCATCATGTCACTCCAAGTATCCTGAGACTTCATCCTTAATAATTGACTCCAACATCTTCCCATCCACTGAGGGTAGACTACATGGCCTATAGTTTCCTTTCTTCTGCCTCTCTCCCTTCTTGACAAATGGAGTAACATTTTCAATTTTCCAGTCTTCAAGAAACATTCCAGAATCTAGTGATTATTGACAGATCATTACGAATGCCTCCACAATCTCTTCAGAACCCTGGGATGTACATCATCTGGTCCAGGTGACTTATCTACCTTCAGGCCTTTCAGTTTCCGAGGATCCTTCTCCCTAGTAATGGTAACTTCACACACCTCATGACCCCTGACATCTGAGACTTCCATCATACTGCTACTGTCTTCCAAAGTGAAGACCGACGGAAAATACTTATTCAGTCTATTCGCCATTTCCTTGTCCTCCGTTACGTTCTCTCCAGCAGTCCAATATCCACACTCGCCTCTCTTTTACACTTTATGCATCTGAAGAAACTTTTGGTATCCTCTTTAATATTATTGGCTAGCTTAATTTCCTATTCCATCTTTTCCTTCTTAATTACTTTTTCAGTTGCCTTCTGTTGGTTTTTGAAAACTTCCCAATCCTCTAACTTCCCACTAATTTTTGCTCTATTAAATGCCCTCTCTTTGGCTTTTACGATGGCATTGACTTCTCTTGCTAGCCATGGTTGTGCCATCTTGACTTTAGAATATTTCTTCCTCTTTGGGACGTATACTGTATATCCTGTGCCTTTTGAATTGCTTCCAGAAATTCTAACCTTTGCTGCTCACCTTCATCCTTGCCAGTGTTCTTTTCCAATCAATTCTGGCCAACTACTCTCTCATGCCTCTGTAATTCCCTTTACTCCACAGTAATACTGATACTGTCATGGTCCGGTCTGTGAAGTCCGCATTCCAGTTGACAGTCCGGTCCATGGACTCAGGACTCCGGGTCTTCCAGCTGTCCCTTGTTTGAGTTAATCATTGGCACCTGATTCCCATCTTTAGGCTTGCAGTATAAGTAGCCTTGGGATTGAGTGTGGGCTGCTGGTTTGTCTTGTCAATCCCCCTTGGAGCAGCCTGCTGATGAAGCTATTTGTGATCTCTAGGCCTGGTTGAAGGACCACTGCTTCATAAAGCCTTGTTGCCACTTGTAGGAGTAGTCTTTGTGGTATGGATTTGGCTGTGTCCTGGGCCAGCTGAGTGGCTGCCAGCCACTCTGAGCTAGGTAGGGATCTGGCTGTTTCTGTAGCCAGCTGAGGTTGCTGGCTGAACTGAGACTTGGAGCTACTCTGGAGCAGAGATGGAACTGTCTGTTGTTCTTTGGTGTTTGTCTCTTGTCCTTGCCTCTGTGGGGTTAGCCAGGCTGTTTTGCCATTGCCCTGTGGGTGATCCTGTCTTGTCTTGTCTTGTCCTCACCTCTGTGGGATAAGTCAGGCTGTTTTGCTGTTGCCCTGTGGGGGGATCTGTCTTGTCTTGTGCTTGCCTCTGTTGGGTAAGTCTGGCCATTCTGCTGTTACCTGATGGAGAGACCTGTCCCACCTTGGTGTGGAGATGAAGTTGATTCCTGGCTTGTCTTAGGATAAGTTCTGGCTCTATGTCCATGTTCTGTCCTGTCTCATGTTAGTGTCATGTTAAAGATGAGTCCTGGCTTGTCGAAGGATAAGTCCTGGCTCTATGTTGATGTTCAGTTTCCAGTCTGTCTCTCAGCTCCAGTCTCCGAGTTATCAGCCTCCACATTTTAAGATGAAGACCCCAAGCCTCGAGGATCCCAAGCCAAACTCAAGCTCCAAGAACCCAAGCCTCGAGGATCCCAAGCCTAGCTCCAAGAACCCAAGCCTCGAGGATCCCAAGCCTAGCTCCAAGAACCCAAGAACCCAAGCCTCGATGATCCCAAGCCAAGCCTCAAGTCCCTAGACCCCAGCCTCAAGCCAAGCCTCAAGTCCCTAGACCCTAGCCTGCAGCCAAGACATGTCCTTGCCTGGTTCTGGGGTCCAAGCCCGAGGCAAGACCCAGGTTCGGAGTCCAAGCCTTGTCTCCTAGTCCATAGTTCCTAGTCCTGGTCCTGCTTTCCTTAGCCCAAGTCTGCGCTCTTGTCCCTGCTCCTTGCCTGTATCCTGTCATGTCCTTACTCTAGTCAAGTCCTGCTCCTTGTACTTCAGTGTCTGTGTCTTGCATTTGGGTCCATTCCCAGCACCCCCTTGTGACAGATACATCTGACTTTAGCTCTCCTTCTGAAAATTCATGGTGAATTTGATCCTATTATGATCACTCGCCCCTAAGGGCTCTTTTACCTTAAGTTCTCTGATCAATTCTGGATCATTGCACAACACCGAAACCAGAATAGCCAATTCCCTTGTGGGCTCACCCACAAGCTGCTCTAAAAAGCTGTCTCATAGGTATTTTAGAAATTCCCCCTCCTGGAATCCTGATTTCCCCAATCTACCTGCATATTGAAATCTCCCATGACTATTGTAACATTGCCCTTTGGCATGCATTTTCTATTTGCCATTGGAATTTGTAGACCACATCCTTACTAGTCCTTGCCTTTTCTTGCTAGGAGTCTTGGTACACATCGCCCCTGCTTGTAAATCAACTACTTCATCTTCAGCACTATCACTCCGGTTTCCATAGCCCCGCCAAATTAGTTTAAACCCACCCAAACAACTCTAGTCAACTTGCCCACAAGGATTTTGGACTCCTTTGGGTTCAGATGTAGCCTGTCTGTTTTGTACCAGTCATTCCTTTCCCAGAAGAGATCCCAATGATCCATAAATCTGAACCCCTGCCCCCTGCACCAGTTCCTTAGCCACACATTCACCTGACACATCATTCCAGTCTTACCCTCACTGGCACATGGCATAGGCAACAATCCAGAGGTTACTTCCCCAGAGGTCCTGTTTCTCGGCATTCTACTGAGCTCCCTAAAATCTCTCTTCAGGACTTCCTCGTCTTGTCTTCCTATGTCATTCATGCCAATATATCCCAAGATTTCTGGTTACTCACCCTCACCCTTGAGGATGCCATGGACATGATCCACGACATTCCTGATCCTGGCACCAGGGAGGTAACACACCATCGGGTGTCTATATCACACCCACAGAAACTTGCCTTGTTCCTCTGACTGAGGAATCTTCTATCAACACTGCAGTCCTCTTCATTTCTCTGCTCTTCTGAGCCACAGCACTAGACTCAGTACCATAGACGGGGTCCCTGTAGCTCCCCCAGTAGGTCATTGCCCTCAATAGTATCTAAAGTTATATAATTATTATTGAGGGAAACAACCTGAGGTGTACTCTGCAATGGCATTTCCCCTCCTTCTCCTAATAGTCACCCAGTTACCTGTCTCATGCATCCTAGGGGTAATTACGTCCCTGTAGCTCTTGTCCAAGTGTGGGCACATGGCCAAGTGGTTAAGGCATTGGACTAGCGACCTGAAGGTCGTGAGTTCGAGCTCCAGCCGAGGCAACGTGTTGTGTCCTTGAGCAAGGCACTTAATCACACAGTGCTCTGTGACAGCACTGGTGCCAAGCTGTCTGGGTCCTAATGCCCTTCCCTTGGACAACATTGGTGTCATGGAGAGGGGAGACTTGCAGCATAGGCAACTGCCGGTCTTCCATACAACCTTGCCCAGGCCTGGAGAGTGAAGACTTCCCAGGCGCAGATCCATGGTCTCGCAAGACTGACGGATGCCTTCATTTATTTAGCTCTTGTCTGTCACCACCTCATTTGTAGAGCTATCCTGATCAGATTTGTAGTCTGTTGAGGGTTAGTTCTGTGGCATTCAAGACTGGTGATCCAGAACTATACAAGAAGTCCAGGTACAACCTACTGAAGGCTACATTAAAAGTGAAAAACATTTACAATTGAAGTTAGAGATGGAATCGGATGTCCGTCAACTCTGGCAGGGTTTGTGGACCATTGCTTCCTGCGAAGCAAAATCGAACACCATAAATGGCTGTGGTACTTCACACCCAGGTGAGCTCAACAAACTTTTCTGCATGCCTTGAAACGGAAAGTAAAACTACACCTGTGCAAATTCCTGCAGCATCCAGAGACCCTGAGATCTCTGTTTCAAAAGCCAACCTCAGAACATCTTTCAAGAGGGTGAACCCTTTCAAGGCATCAGGGCCTGATGGTGTAACTGGTTGGGTTCTGAAAACCCTGCGTGAACCAACTGACAGGAGTATTCAAGGACATTCTCAATCCCTCACCGCTACAGTTGGCGGTTCCCACCTGCTTCAAAAGGACAACAATCGTACCAGTGCCCAAGAGGAGTGGGGGAGCTGCCTCAGTCATCACCCAGTTGTGATGAAGTGCTTTGAGAGGTTGGTCATGGGCAGATTTAACTCCTGCCTAAGCAAGGGCCAGACCTGCTGCAATTTGCCTATTGCTACAATCGGTCTACAGTGGATGCAATCTCACTGGCTTCCCACTCTGCCTTGGATCACCGGACAATAGTAACACTTATGTTAGGCTGCTGTTGATTAAATACAGCACAGCATTCAACACAATCACACCATCAGTTCCATTCAACAAGCTCCAAAACTTGGCCCTCCGTACCTCCCTCTCCAACTGGATTTTTGACATCCTCACTGGGAGACCATGGACTGTGTGGATTGGGAACAGCATCCCCTCTTCGTTGACAATCTACATTGGTGTGCCACAAGAATGTGTGCTTAGCCCATTGCTCTACTCTTTCTACACCCATGACTGTGTGGCTAGGCACAGCTCAAACACCATCTGTAAATTTGCCGATGATAAAACTATTGTTAACAGAATTTCAGATGGTGATGAGGAGGTGTACCAGAGCAAGATAGATCAGCTGGCTGAGTGGAGTTGTGGCAACAATCTTGCACGTGTCCTGACGAAGGGTCTCGGCCCGAAACGTCGACTGTATCTCTTCCTAGAGATGCTGCCTGGCCTGCTGCGTTCACCAGCAACTTTTATGTGTGTTGCTTGTAATTCCAGCATCTGCAGATTTCCTCGTGTTTGAATCTTGCACTCAACGTCAGTAAGACCAAGGAGTTGATAGTGGACCAGAAGGGGAGGTCGAAGGAACAAATACTAGTCCTCATCAAGGGATCAGAAGTGGAAAAGGTGAGCAATTTCAAGTTCTTGGGTGTCAACATCTCAGAGCATCTATCCTGGGCTCAATATATTGATGCAACTATGAAGAAGGCAAAACAGCAGCTATAGTTCATTAGGAGTTTGATCACCAAAAGACACTCATAAATTCCTATAGATGTACCATGGACAGCATTCTAACTGGTTGCATCACTGTCTGGCATGTAGGGTCCACAGCACAGGATCAGAAAAAGCTGTGGGAAGTCGTGAACTTAGCCGGTTCCATCATGATGAGTGCACCCTCCCCAGAATCAAGGACAGCTTCAAAAGGTGATGCCTCAAAAAGGTGGGGTCCATGGACCCTTATCACCCAGGACATGGCCCTCTTCTCATTGCTACCATCAAGGAGCCTGAAGAAACACACTCAACGTTTCAGGAACAGCATCTTCCCATCTAGCATCAGAGCTCTGAATGGACAATGAACCAATGAACACTTCCTCACTGTTTCCCCTCTTTTTTGCACTACTTATTAGTTTGTAGTAGGTATTTCTTATAGTAATTTATAATTTTTATTACTATGTATTGAATTGTACTGTTGCTGCAAAACAACAAATTGCATAACTTATACCAGTAATTTTTAACCTGATTTTTTGATTCTGACCTCGGGGGATTTATCCTGGGCCCAGGATATTGATGCAATCATGAAGAAAGCATACCATTGACTCTACCTCATTAGGAGTTTGAAGAGATTTCGCATGTCAACAAAGACTCTAGAAAATTTTTGTGGGGTGGAGAACATTTCTGATTCACTGGAGATTTCAGGGAGTTGCAGATACAGCCAGTTCCATCACAGGCACAATCCTCCTCCCAGCTGAAGACATTTTCAAAACACAGTGCCTCAAGAAGATGGCATCCATCATAACAACCCATACATTCCGCAACATGCCCTCTTCTCATTACTACCATCATGCAGGAATAATAAAATAAAATAACATAAAAATTAAGTTAAATAAGTAATACAACAAGAGAGGATAAATAGTGAGGTAGTGTACATGGGTTCATTGTCAGTTCAGAAATCTGATGGCGGTGAGGAGGAAACTGTTCCTGAAATGTTGAGCGTGTGTGTCTACAGGTTCCTGTCCCTCCTCGATGATAGCAATGAGAAGAGGGCATGTCCTGAGTGACAGGGGTCCTTCATGATGGATGCCAGGGTTGGAGGTATTGCCTTTTGAGGGTGTCCTTGATTCTGGGGAGGCCAGTGCCCATGATGGAGCTGGCTGAGTTTACAACTTTCTGTAACTTTTTCCAATCCTGAGCAGTGACCCCTCCATAGCAGACAGGAATGCTCTCCACTGTACATATGTAGAACTTTGCCAGTATGTTTGGTGACATACTAGCTTTCTTCAAACTTCCAATTAATTTGCCATTCAAGCATACACCTTTATACAGCTAAATAAAACACTGCAAAACACAGTACATACAGTGCACACAGCACATATAGTAACAATACAATATTCTTATTCAAACTTCTCTTCAATTTTACGACTGAATTGACATTCACCACTTCTGCTGGCAGCTCATTCCACACTCTGAGAGAAGAGGTTACCCTTAAATATTTCACCATTCACCCTGAAACTAAACAGGAGACTGAAGACAAACACTCAGGGTTTTAGGAATAGCTCCTTCTCCTTTGCTATCAGACTTCTGAATGCTCCATGAACCTGCAAACAGTAGCTCTCCATGTCAAAGGTTTCAAAGGTAAATTTAATGTCAGAGAAACGTATACAATATACATTCTGAAATGCTTTTTCTTTGCAAGCATCCATGAAAAACAGAGGAGTGCCCCAAAGAATGAATGACAGTTAAATGTTAGAACCCCAAGGCCTCCCCAGGGCCCCCACCCACGTGTGAGCAGCAGCAAAGCAATGACCCCCCTCCCCCACCAGCAAAAAAAACATCGGCACCCACCAACGAGCACTCAAATGTGCAGCAAAGCATCAGCAAAGACACAGACTTGCAGTACCCCAAAACCTACTCGTTCACCCGGTATTCGACATACCACAGGCTCTCACTCTCCTTAATAAGGGAGAAAGAGGTGTCTCCGTTACACAGCAAGAGGGGAGACATAACAAACAACTCGCTGATTTACGATGTTAAATGTCCGTTGCGTCGTTTTTTCTGAGCTCTGTGCCCAAAGATCTTGAGTCCCTGGGCACACAGCCAGAGATCTCCAGTCTGCCAGTCTCCAGAGCCATGAGATCCCAGAACTCCAAAGGCGAGCTAATCTCTTAGGCCATATCCTTGGAACATTGAATAACGGCCAGTCATGAAACTGCAAGAGTGGGTCCCATTCCCACAAAGAACCAAAGTCAGCATGAAACTCCAGGTCAGGGTCTTCAAAAGGGAAAAGATGGAAATAGAGCTGTTTCCAAAGATGCAAGCAAAGGAGTTGCCGTTAGGCGCCATCGTCTCCTCCTAAGCTCTCTTCTGGATGGTCCGTCCGTCTGTCAGTCTGTCTATCTGTCTGTCTTTCTATCTAGTGATTTTTATGTCTTGGTACTGTACTCCTATCACAAAATATCAAAGTTTTAGACCTACCTATGTCAGAGATAGTAAAACTGAGTCTGATTCTGGAGTACAAGGTGATGCATTGTGAAGACAAAAGGGGTAGGGCACTTACAATAGGTCGTGCAACATGAAGGAACGTCCATGAACAGAGAGACCTAGATGTCCTAGTCCACAGGTCCCTGAAAGTGGTAAAACAGGTGGATGGGATGGTGAAGAAGGTGTAAGGTAGGCATGTTTGTCTTCATAGGAAATAAGAGTTTGGACATTACAAACTTTACAAAGCACTCTTTAGACCACATTTTTGTGTGCTGGAGAGGGTGCAGAGAGTAATCAGGATGTGACCTAGATTGAAGGGCTTTAGCTCTGGGGTTAATTGGATGGGCTGTGCTTGCTTTTCCTGGAGTGAAGGAGGCGAGGGGTGACCTAATAGAGGTGTATAACATTCTATCAGAAGATAAGGGAAAAGAACAGAAATAAGTAGATAAGGGAAAATCTTTTCCCATGGTTGGTGTATCAAAAACAATGGGGCACAGATTTAAGGTGAGAGGAAGGAATTTTAAAGGGGATCTCAGGGGAAAGTTTTCATACAGAGAGTGGGCAATATCTGGAACTTGCTGCCAGAGGAGGTAGTGGAGTCAGGTATAAACATTACTTTTCAGAGGACTTAGACACACACATCAGTAGACAAGACAGAGAAGGATAAAGTCCAAATGTGGTTAAGTAAGACTAGAGTAGGTTGAAATAGACCTGGTGGGCTGAATGGCTTTTTACTGTGCTGTTCCACTCTATGACTCTAAATAGGAAGGGGTCTACTTCCATTAGTGGGGAGGGGGCACAGGTGATGATCAGGATGCTGTTCTTTTTTGTGCTGTGTGGGGGGGAGTGGGATTTGAAGTTCTGTGGGGGTTGGTGTTTGGGACTGCTTCCTTTCATGTTAAACTGTATGTCAATGGCCTGAATGATGGAATGATGGAATTGATGGCTTTGTGGCCAAGTTTGCGGATGATACAAAGTTGGGTGGAGGGGCAGGTAGTGTTGAACAAGCAGGGAACCTGTAGAAAAGTTTAGACAAATTAGGAAAATGGGCAAACAAGTTGCAGATGGAATACAGTGTAGGGAAGTGTATGCTAATGCACTCTGGTGGAAGGAATAAAGGTATAGACTATTTTCTAAACGGGGTGCAAATTCAGAAGTCAGAGATGCAAAGGGAGTTGGGAGTCCTAGTGCAGGATTCCCTAAAGTTTAACTTGCAGATTGGTAAGGAGAGCTAATACCAAGTCAGCGTTCATTTTGAAAGGATGAGAATATACATGCCTAGCATAATGCTTTACAGTACCAGTGATCTGGGTTCAATTCCCATCGCTGCCTGTAAGGAGTTTGTACATTCTTCCTGTGACTGCATGGGTTTCCTCCAGGTGCTCTGGTTTCCTCCCACATTCCAAAGATATGCTGGTCATATAAATTGTCCCATGATTAGACTAGGATTAAATCAGAAGATTGCTGGGCAGCACCTCGAAGGGCCGGAATGGCCTATTCCACATGTCAATTGATCAAACAATCAATCAAGCAATAAATAAAAATAAATAAATAAAAGCACAAATATAATGCTGAGTGTTCTGCCTCTAGAGGTGTTGTTTGTTTCGTATGCAGTTTGTTTTGTACAAACATCACTTCCTATTTGTGAACTGTTTATTTACATCATTTCCTCTGTGGGTTAATTTGGATTTTGACTTGGAGCAAACACAGTAGTAAGACAACCATCTCTGGCTACTCTTTAGTTGCCCTTGAAACAATATATTTTTGCAAAATGTAGTGCTGCTGCCAACTTCCCGGCCTCTCCCCCAGATGAACTCAATCGCTTTTACGCTCCGTTCGATGTCGCTAACTCTGAGACTTCAAGGAAAGCCACCACTACAGCCTGCAACTTGGTCATCTCTGAGGCTGCGGTATGAGGAGGAAAATGTTTCCAACGAGTGGACGGTCGCAAAGCTGCAGGCCCAGGGCGAGTACTCAGGGTGTGCGCAGCACAACTTGCAGGTGTGTTCACAGGCATTTTTAATCTCTCCCTCTCTCAGTGTAGAGTCCCCTCCTGCATCAAATTATCCACGTTTGCCTTCCTCGCCAGCAATTCAAACTGCAAATTAATCTTTAGGGAATCCTGCACATGGACTCCCAAATCCCTTTGCATCTCAGTTTTTTGTATTTTTTCTCCATTTAGAAAAGCCTATGCCTTTATTTCCCCTACCAAGGTGCATGACCATACACTTCCCGACACGTTATTCTATCTGCTATTTCTTTACCCATTCTCCTAATTTGTCCAAGTCCTTCTGTAGCCTCTGTTTCCTCAACTCTGCCCCTCCATCTATCTTCCTATCATCCTCAAACTCGGCCACAAAGTCACCAATGCCATCATCCAAATCATTGACATATAACATAAAAAGCTGTCCCAACACATACCCTTATAGAACACCACTAGTCCGCAGTAGCCAACCTGAAAGGGCTCCCTTTATTCCCACTCTTTGCCTCCTGCCAATCAGCCAATGCTGTCCATGCTAGTATCTTTGCAGTAATACCTTGCTTTTAACTTGTTAAGCAGCCTCATGCGTAGCATTTTATCGAAGGCCTTCTGAAAATCTAAATACGCAACATCCACTGATCCTCCTCTTGTCTACCCTGCTTGTTGTTTCTTCTAAGAATTCCAATAGACTTGTCAGGCAATTCCAGCAGACTTGTCCATGCTGACTTCAGCTTATTTTATCATGTGCCTCCAAGTACATTGTTAATAATGGACACCAACATCTTCCCAACCACTGAAGTCAGACTAACTGACCTCTAATTACCTTTCTTCTGCCTCTCGCCCTTTTTTGAAGAGTGGAGTTACATTTGCAAATATCCAGTCCTCTGGAACTATGAAAGAATCTATTGATTCTTGAAAGATCATTGTAAATGCCTCCACAAACTCTTCAAAACCCTGGGGTGTTGGCCACTCTATTAATGGCAACTTCACTTAATTCTGCCCCTGCACTCCCAAACTTCCGGCATACCGCTAGTGTCTTCCACAGTGAAGACTGATGCAAAATACTTATTCAGTCCGTCTACCATATCCTTGTCCACCACTATTTTTTTTGCTCTATTTTATGCCCTCTCTTTTGCTTTTATGTTGAATTCTCAGCTACTTTTGTGCCATCCTTCCTTTAGAATACTTCTTTGAGGTGTATCTATCCTGTGCCTTCCAAATTCCAACCATTGTTGCTCTACCATCATCCCTGCTTGTGTCCCCTTCCAATCAATTTTGGCCAGCTCCTCTCTCATGACCCTGTAATTCCCTTTACTCCACTCTAATACTGACACAGCTGACTTGAGCTTCTCTTTCTCAAATTGCAGGGTGAATTCTCATATATTATGATCCCTGCCCGAAGGATTGCTTTATCTTAAACTATCTAATCAATTCCGGTTCATTGCACAACACCCAATTCAGAATAGCTGATCCCCTAGTGGGCTCAACATGAGCTGCATTCTACAAATTCCCCCTCTTGGAATCCAGCATTCACATTTTCCATATTGAATCCCCCACGATCATCATAACATTGCCCTTTTAACATGCATTTTCCAAGTCCCATTGTAATTTGTAGCCCACACCTTTACTACTGTTCAGAGGTCTGTATTTTTACCCTTGCAGTTTCTTAGCAAGGGTAAAAAGACCCTCACAAACTTATCAAGCATACTGTTGTCAGAAACCCCGTCCTAATTCACATTTGCAGTTCATTTCTGATACTATCAAAAAAAAGGTCTTTCTCCAATTTAGAATTTCAGCCTGGGGCCAGACCCATCCTTCTCCATAATTATCTTGAACTAAAGGCAATTATGATCACTAGATCCAGTGCTCCCCTACACACATTTCTGCCCTGTCTCGTTCCTCAATAGGAGATCCAGTAGCGCAGTCTCTCTACTTGGCAACTCTATATATTGCTTAAGAAAATATTCCTGAACGTATTTAACAAACTCCATCCATCCAGCCCTTTTATTGTACAGGAGTCCCAATCATCAATATGTAGAAATCACTTACTACAACTTTGTTTCTTGCAACTGCCTGTGATCTCTCTACAAATTTGCTACTCTAAATCCCACAGACTATTGGGTGGTCCATAGTATAATGTGATCACCCTTTTCTTATTCCTTAGTTCCACCCATATAGCCTCAATTGGCGAGCTCTCCAGTCCATACTGTATGAGCATTCCCATGACTTTTTCCCACTAGTAGTGTCACCCTTCCCCCTCTAACCCCTCCAGCTCTATCACGTCTAGATCAAAGGAACCCGGACCACAGAGATGCCAGACCTGCCCCCCGTGTAGCCAAGTCTTGCTAACAGATGCATCATCGTAATTCAACATCCTGGTGTATGCTCCATGCTCAGCTGCCTTTCCTACAATATTCCTTGCATTGAAATAGACACAATTCAGAACATTATTTCCATCATGCTCAATCTTCACATTCTTGCCTTTGTACGTAGGGTTAACAATATCTTTTCCCACAACCATTCCACTATCTGCTCTGATGCTCTTGTTTCTATCCCCCGCAACTCGAGTTTAAATCGTACCCCCTCTCCCACCCCACCCCCCCATGTGTAGCACGTGCAAACATTCCTACAAGGATATCTCTGCAAACTATCCCTTCTGTGCAGATCCCACCTTCCCTGAAAGGGAGCCCAATGATCAAAAAGTCTGAAGTCCTCCTTCCTGCACCATCTCCTTAGCCACATTTATCTTCCTAGTTCTGGCCTCACTAACACAGTCAACAATCATGAGATCACAATCCTGTCAGCACCTAACTCTCTGAACTCAGTTTGCAGGACCCCCTTAACCTTCTTATTCATGTCATTGGTACTGACGTGGACCATAACCTCTGATTGCTCACCTTGCCATTGCTATGCACCAAATCAGAGATGTCTCTGACCTTGGTACCTAGGAGGCAACTTGCCATCTGGGAATCTCATTCTCGGACAGGAATCCCCTTTCTGTTCCCCTAACCGTTGAATACCCTATCCTAAAACTCACCTCTTCTCCCCCTTCTCTTCTGAGCCACAGAGCCAAACTCATGCCAGAGACCTGACTGCTTCCAGGTCACCACCCCAACAGTATTCAAGCAGTACCTGTTGTTGATGGGAACACCCATAGGGGTACCCTACAATGGCTGCTGTCCCCTTTGTCCTCCTGACGGTCACCCAGTTGCATGTGTTCTGCGCCTTAGGTGTAACTACCTCCCTGGATCACCTGTCAACTGGCCCCTCAGCATCCAAAATGGTCCAGAGTTTATCCAGACCCAGTGCCAGTTCCTTAACACAGTCTGTAGAAGCTACAGCTAGATGCATTTCTGGCAGATGTTGTCATCAGGGACACTGGAGGTCTCCCTGCTTCCCCACGTCCCGCAAGAGGTGCATTCCACTATCCTGCCTGGCATTCCCACAGCTCTAACTGTGCAATAAGAAAGAAGATAACCAGCTACAAAATCCACCTAGAACCTCTGCCTCTCCTCTCTGGGGCCTCTATATATTGGCCAAAGCCTCAGCTCCCACTGCCCCACACGATCTGTGGCACACAGGATGTCCTGATAGCACCTGCTCCTTTCTTGTCAAATCTCGCTTCCACTACACACAGTCCAATGTATCCTAGTGACCTATGATGCACAGAATGTCCCAAGTGTCCCAGCTCGTTTCTTTTCAAATCTCACTTCTGCTATGCACAACCCAAAGGCTCCTAGCGATCCGTGGTGTGCAGAATACTCCAACATTCCAGCTGGGCTCAAATGCTGGAGTCCTCAAAGACTTAACAGTTTTTCAATTGTTACCTTGGGAAATCTGGGCAGTAACCCTGCAGCATTTACACAGATATTTCATTTCAAAAGTAAAGGCTTGGGGAGAGACATGGTTTCACACCAACTATCACAGCATTACTGAGGGCAGGCCCAGCCCAAAGACAAAATAGCTTTGTCAATTTTCTCCCAGCAAAGAAGCAGCAAGCTCATCAATGCAGCCAGTTTGTGGCTGCAAGACTATGTGTTCTATACCAATGGATTAATGAAGTTTCTTGCAAAGTAAACATTTAATTTCCATTAAATTTCTCCTGGAAGAATAAACTGTCTGAAGAAATGTAGGAAATGAAACTGAGGCAGATACCATTCCAATATTGGACTTGTTTTGCTAATGGGTTATCCCTGTTAACAAATATACTCATGCAACTTTAGTGTCACCACATTGAATATTGATCATAATCTTCAGAAGGCTTTGTGTTGGGCTTTTCACAAATTACCAAACAGCATGACCACAATTTATGGCTCTGATAGTTTATTCTTACAATCTATTAAAAATGTACAATTCATCAGTAGCATTTTGTATGGTATTGTCACTAAAATACACTTATGTTGGATACTTATTCTATAATACCAAATATTTGAATGCTTCACTGTGATGTAGTTCTTGCCTGTCCAGTAAAATCTCAAATCAGCAGCCACACTGCTTCTGGTCCAAGGTCCAAGCATTGTGGCTTCTTTCCCTCAAAAAAAGCTTCTCTTCACAGTATTCTCAATAGGCATGTCAGTTTTCTCTTTTCCATTTGGGAGACCCACTTAGAGTAGAAGGCTGAGCCAAGGCCAAATCAGGGAAAAGCATGGTTGGAAAAAAATCTGGGTGTTTACAGACATAAAGGGCTTGCAAAAACAAAACCAGATTAACCCCCATGATGTAAAAAAACTTTTACAGGAAGAAGGCATTAGTGAATTAAATGAACAATGATGTCAGTGAATTGGCATCTGAACTGAAAGGGTCCATTTTGTGGCACACACTTCATGTACAGATTAAGTTACAAAACAGGTATGAAAAATGAATACAGTGATTATAAACTTAAAATGAAGAAACAAATATACTTGAAGGCAAGAAATCTATTCACAGCCAGTCGCAAGGTGCAAGTAGACGGTTTCTGAAATATACAGTACACCTGGCACGAAGGATGTCAACAGTTAAATCCAGCGCTCCAGTAGAGATGGATGCAATAATGTTATCCATGGACGGGATCCAAAACATGGTGCAGATAAAGTCAAATGATGGAACAGTTGTTATAACATCTTTCTAGCGACATAGTTCAAAATACCACCTTGTTTGTAAAAGGTGACTTCCATTTGATTGTCGAACTTTGCCACAGCACTGAATGCCTTTCCTGTGTTCGTCTACAAGACAGAATATTTGATAAATTTATATAATGCAGACACACAATATTTTTCCTGTTTTTTTCTGATGAATCAGGGTGGAGGGTGAAATTTCCCTGGTACTTTATTAGCTGCAACAAAGGGTGTTTATGGCAGAACAACTTGATTCTGCTCCTACTGTATGTCTTAGAGTCTAATGAACAGCAGCAATAGAAGACAACAAACCATAAGACCATAAGACATAGGAGCACAATTAGGCCATTCTGCACATTCCATCGTGGCTGATTGATTATCTATCCCAACCCCATTCTCCTGCTTTCACCCTGTAACCTTTGACGGCCTTACTAATCAAGAACCTACGCTTTGTGATGAGGTGTGAGAAGAACAACCCAAGACTGAACAAGGAGAGTGTGGAGAAGACTAAGGAAATCATTGTGGACATGGGGAAGGCGCAGATGAACCATCGTCCTCTGTGAATACATGGCTCCTCCATAGAGAGAGTTAAGTGTACCAGCATCCCCTTAGACTTTCTACCATCGGGCAGGAGACTCCAATGCATAAAAACAAGATTGGTCAATATGGAAAGAAGTTTCCTCCCCCAGGCCATTAGGCTTCTGAACTCCCTGCCACATCACATTCAAAGTATCAGTTCTGTACTTTAAAATATATAATTTATGCACTTTAGTTTATTTATTTATGTGTAATCCATCTGTAGATTTCATCCTTACTTTCCTAAGTTACTATGTGTGATGTATACTACAGTGCTTTATACTCTGGTTCAGAGAAACGTTGTCTCATTTGACGGTGTACATCTATATGGTTAAACGACAATAAACTTGACTTTAAAGATACCCAATGATTTGGCCTCCACAGCCGTCTGTGGCAATGAATTCCACAGATTCACCATCCTCTGGCTAAAAAAATTCCTCATCGCCTTTCTAAAAGAATATCCTTCTATTCTGAGGCTGTGCCCTCTGTTCCAAGACTCCCCCACTATAGGAAACATCCTCCCAATATCCACTCTATTTAGGCCTCACAATATTCAATAAGTTTCAATGAGATCCTCCCTCATTTTTCTAAACCCCAGAGAGTACAGGCCCTGAGCAATCAAATGTTCCTCATACATTAACCCTTTCATTCTCAGGATCATTCTTGTGAACCTCCTCTGGACCCTCTCCAATGCCAGCACATCCTTCCTTAGATAAGGAGCCCAAAGCTGCTCACGATACTCCAAGTATGGTTTGGCCAATGCCTTATAACTACCAGGTTCAGGAATAGTTATTACCGCTCAACCACAGGCTCTTGAAACAGAGGGGATAACTTCATACAGCTTCACTCACTCCAAAACTGAACTGTTCACACACCTATGGATTCACTTTCAAGGACTTCATCTCATGTTATTGCTATTTATTGCTTATTTATTTATTATTATGATTTTTTTTTCTTTTTGTACTTGCACATTTTATTGTCTTTAGCTCATTGGCTGTCCATCTTGTGTGTAGTTTTTCATTGATTCTGCTGTGTTTCTTTGTATTTAATGTGAATGCCCACAAGAAAAAGAATCTCAGGCTAGTTTATGGTGACATACATGTACTTTGATAACAAATTTACTTACTTTATAAAACCTCAGCATTACATCTTTGCTTTTATATTCTAGTCCTGTTGAAATCAATGCTAACATTGTACTTGCCTTCCTTACCACTGACTTAAGCAAGTTAACCTTTAGGAAATCCTGCATGAGGACTCCCAAGTCCCTTTGCATCTCTGATTCCAGAATTTTCTCCCCATTTAGCAAATAGACTACACCTTTACTCCTTCCACTAAAGTGCATGACCATACACTTCCCTACACTATATTCCATCTGCCACTTCTTTGCCCATTCTCCTAATCTGTCTAAGTCCTTCTGCAGACACCCTGCTTCCTCAACACTACCTGCTTTACTACCCATCTTCATGATGTTCACCAAACAGAAAAAGACTCCTTTAATCCAACTCTTTACCCCCTGCCAATCAGCTAATCTTCTATCCATGCTAGTAACTTTCTTGTAATACCATGGGCTCTTAGTTTGTTTAGCAGCCTCATGCATGACACTTTGTGAAAGGCCTTCTGAAAATCCAAGTAAACAACATCCCCTTTGTCTCACCTGTCTATTATTTCCAACAGATACGTCAGACAAGGTTTCCCTTCAAGGAAATCATGCTGACTTTGACCTATTTTATCACGTGCCTCCGAGAACCCCAAAACCCATCGTTAATAACAGACTCCAACTTCTACCCAACCACTGAGGTCAGGCTAACTGTCTTTTGCCTCCTTCTCTTTTTAAGGAGTAGAGTGACATTTGCAATGTTCCTGTCCTCCAAAAACAATTGCAGAACCAAGTGATTCTTAAAGAGATTGTGGAGGTTTGCCACCACAATCTCTTCAGCTCCTTCTTTCAGAACCCTTTGGTGTAGCCCATCTGGTCCAAGTGACTTGTCTACCTTCAGACCTTTCAGGTCCCTAACTCAACCATCTTAATTTCTCCATCTCCGCCACATCTGCTCTCAGGATGAGGCTTTTCATTCCAGAATGAAGGAAATGTCCTCTTTCTTCAAAGGGGCTTTCCTTCCTCCACCATCAATGCTGTCCTCAACTGCATCTCTTCCGTTTCACACGTCTGCTTTCAACCCATCCTCCCGCCACCCTACCAGGGATAGGGTTCCTCTTGTCCTCACATACCACCCCAACAGCCTCTGCATTCAGCACATAATTCTCACAACTTCTGCCATCTCCAATGGGAAACCACCACTAAGCACATCTTTCCCTCCCCCACCATCTACTTTCTGCTTTCCGCAGGGATCGCTCCCTTGTCCATTCATCCCTCCCCACTGATCGCTCTCCTGGCATTTATCCTTGCAAGCAAAACAAGTGCGACATCTGCCCCTACATCTCCTCCCTCACTACCATTCAGGGCCCCAAACAGTCCTTCCAGGTGAGGTGTTACTTCACCTATGAGTAGATTGGGGTCATATACTGTGTTCAGTGCTCCCAGTGTGGGCTCCTGTATATCGATGAGACCCGACGTAGATTGGGAGACCGCTTCGCTGACCACCTACACTCTGACAGAAAAAGCAGGATCTCCCAGTGGCCATCCATTTTAAATCCACTTCCCATTCGCATTCTGATATCTATCTGTGGCCTCCTCCACTGCTGCGATGAGGCCACACTGAGGTTGGAGGAACAACACCTTATATTCTGTCTGGGTAGCCTCCAACCTGATGGCATGAACATTGACTTCTCAAACTTCCAGTAATAACCCTCTCTCCACTTCACCACTCCCCACCCCCTTTTCCCTCTCTCATCTTATCTCCTTGCCTGCCCATCACCTCCCTCTGGCGCTCCTCCCCCTTTTTCCTTCTTCCATGGCCTCCTGTTAAGATTCCCCTTTCTCCAGCCCTGTATCTCTTCCACCAATCAGCTTCCCAGCACTTTACTTCACCCCTCCCCCTCTCAGTTTCAGCTGTCACCTCCCACCTTTTAACTCTACTCATCTTTTTTACCCCCCAGTCCTGCTGAAGGGACTCAGCCTGAAACATCGACTGTACTCTTTTCCATAGATGCTGCCTGGCCTGCTGTGTTCCTCCAACATCTTGTATGTGTGGCTCCCCAACAACCTTCTCTTTAGTAATAGCAACTATACTTATTTCTGTCCCTTGACACTCTTGAATTTTTGGCATACTACAAGTGAAGACTGATATTTCTTTGTTCTTCCATCACTACCTCTCCATGTGAGTAGAACAGGGAGCTAAACACGCAGCCTTGTGGTGCATCTATGCTGATGGTTTCTGTGGAGGAGATGCTGTTGCCAGTTGGGGTCTGCAAGTGAGGAAATCAAGGAGCCTAGTGCACAAGGAAATGCTGGTGTAAGGGGTTTCTTCTTTTATGTCACTCTGTAGTCTAATTAAAATGGTTTCTTTGTTATGTTATACTTGAGATGGCTTCTTTGTTATGTTAACTGCTGAGAAAGTCCTCCTGCTAGCAGTTTGTTTGGATCATGTTACTGATAAGATGGTGAACAAACCAATTGGGATGGACGTTATGCTTTCTGTGTGTCTGTAAGTTAGTGTGTGCACGGGTTTTTTTGAGGAGAAGGCGGGAGAGAGAGACAGAGGATGGACCAGGTGCTGTGAGTCTGCTAACAGGGTCGGATCCCGAGCAGGAGTCCGAGGTCCAGGGTGTTTGGTGAGGAGAGGAGACGGAGACGGACTCGTGTGGAGCATCTGGTCGACCACCGTTGTTGGTCCCAGGCGGCAGGTCGAGGTGGTCTGAGGGAGTCACAGAGTGAAGAAGGAGGGTCCTGAGCTCCAACTGTTTGTGCACAAAGAGATTGAACTTTGATAAGTGTGGCGCCTTTTATATTTTAGTCTCTATTAATTATATAGTTCCAGTAATACCTATAAACTGTAAATCATTTAATCATATCTGGTGTATTGTCTGTTATTTGGGCGGGGTGGGGTACATCACGCAGCATCCACACAAACTAATTACCCAGTTTGGCGGGGCCGAGGGCTGTTTCCCTAGACGACAGCGAGCCAAGTGACCCTGAGGCTGGCCGGGGGGCTATATTTGGAGGCTTTTGTCTGGGATTGGATCTAGTGGTATGCTGTGTGGTTGCCCTGTTTAAATCAGTAATGTGTGTCTCTGTGGGTTATTTGCTGGTTATTGCTGCATGTGTGGTGGGTGAGGTCTTTGTTCAAGTTCAGACTAGCGTTGACAAGTTGGAGGTGGAACTCGGGGCTGTCCATGCTGTTGGGAGAGAGAGGAAAGAGTGGTCTGATTTGGAGGTAGTGTCTGCGAATAAATGTTCTAGCTCTGGCAGGCTCTGCCTGGCGTTTGGGATAGTGTCCACCTCAAGAAGGGCGAAGGCGTGCGAGACGTGGGCGGAGCGGATCTCTCAGTTGTTAGATGAGTGGCAGTGCTCGGTTGAGGGAGAGCAACAGGGATTGGTTGAAAGTTTGAGTAGGCGGGCTGGTGACGGTGTTCGAGCTGTCAGGTTCACTTACACCGTAGTGACAGCTGTCAGTTATTTGAAAGAGGGGGAAAAGTTTTCAGTGTGTTTTCTCTGGCTAGGAGGGTGGCTAAATTGCTTGCAGTGCCAGGGGGATCAGCCCCTCCTTCAGTTGTTCAACTGATCTGAGAGCTGTTCGGAAACTTACTGGAAGCCCAGTGGGGGAACGGCTCGGGGTCTCTGGCGAAGCACGTTCCCAGCAACGTACCAATGAACCTCCGAAAGGAAAAGAACCTATTCCTGAAGGCTTAGAGGGACCACGCCCCAGGGTGTCGTTACAGATAGAGGGAAGCAATGCTAAAGCCATCCTCGACCCCAGGGCGCAGGTCAAGTTGTTGTACAGTTCGTTTTACAACCGGTGTCTGAAGCATTTATCCTTGACAACCGCAAGGGAACTGGAGATTTTGGGTACCAGTGCCAGTAATCATCCAGAAGACGATGACTGGTTAATGACCCTGGAGTTCATGGGGGCATTGTCTGGGCACCCAGCGTGTCGAGTTGCTTCTGAGGACGTGTGTAGCAGCCTTGAGCCGGTACCGAATTTAAACAAGACCCAGCGGTGGTACGGCTTGGGGAAAGTAGCTGAGGGTGAGACCCTCTTAGTAGATGCTCCGAACTACCAGGAGGGAGGGGAGTTGACTGCTGAAGACACCTCAATGAGAGAGAGATCGCGGCAACTGGACCCTAGCGCCGTGGAAGACATAGGCAGCGTGTGTGCAGATTATGTGATGTGGGTTTAATGTGCTGGATCTGAGGAGTGGATGTTGCCAGATCCCAAGGAGTGCGGCTGATAAGCAGAAGATGGCCGTTATTAGTTCCCTACAATTCTTCCGCTCCGAAAAGATGCCAAATGGCATGTCCGGAGCCCCTGTAGCCTTCCTGCAGGGCATGAGGAAGACCATGGGGGAAGTGAAGGTGTGTGGAGTTTTGGCGTGTGTGGAGTTTTGGCATGTGTGGAGTTTTGGCGTATGTGAATGACCACCTAGAGCTTGGGTTCACCTGGGGGGATTATAAGGCGAGGCAAGTGGCTGAGCCTGGGCGACAGAAGCGAAGTGTCAAATGTGGAGGAGCTTCTGGCCAGAGGAGTTTGGAGCGATGTGAGAAAAATGACCCGACATACCAGTTGAACTTCCTGGTGTTGGAACTGACAGTGGTGGACCTTGGGATGGAAACCCAGGTCGTCAATCTGAATCAGACACGGGGCGGGGGAGATGGGATTTGCACCGCTGAACTGAGTGCTCAGAAATGCCGGCCGGAGACTGAGTGCCGCACTTGTGGGACGACCATTGCAGACTTGGAATTCATGCTCGTCAACATGGAGAAGGAGCAACGGAATTCCAAGCCGACACTGCGGTCATGTGCTGATGAATTAATCCAGCGAGACGAAACAATGACCCACCTTCGAAGGGATCACCAGAAACTCAACATATCAATTCAGAAAAGATTGGAAGACTTACAAGTTGGGGAAGATCAAGGAAGTGTTCTGACTAAGGCCAACAGAAAACCGAGAGCACAGGGAGGGGAGTTTGACTACACTCCCGAGGAAGTGAAGAAATGGAGGACAGATCTCGGAAAAGGGAGGCAGATGCTTGAAAGGAACCTGAAGATGACTATTGACAGTTTAAATGGAGTGGTAAAACTGAAAGTTGACCTGGAAGAAGTCATCAGGAGGAAAAAACCAGAGGCTGAACATCCTTTAACTGCCGCTTTTCAGGTCAGGATGGAAGAAACTGGTGGAGTAACTGCGTCCCAGATTGAGATGGCCAAGAACCGTGAGTCAGAACTGCTGAGGCTGTGGCGAGAGTTGAAGGAGTCCCCGAAGAAGCCGTCGTCTTGACTGCAGGAGGCTGAAGGGGTAGCCCCGACTAAATGCTTCAGTTTGGAGAAACTCAAACAGCAGCTACTGATTGAGGAAATGAGGAAGAATACGGATTCGAAGGATGATGTGCTGGACATGTGGTACCTGCTGCTTTTCGCTAACTTCACCATGATTGAGGAAGAGACCTTTGGCCCTTCTCCCACAGAGTCAGGTGTAGTGGCGAGGGCTAGCTGTGGGCAGACTGAGTTACAGCAGGACCAGGAAGGAAAAGAAGCGGGGCCCCGGACATGGGACAGGGGGCTCCGAGTTGTAATGGTGGCCTGAGTGAGAGAGGAGTTGGCAAGCAGAACCGAGGTATCCCTAGTAGTGTCCGAGCCTTTAGGGTTTAGGTGAGGGGGATTAGGAAGCTCCCAGATAGGTTGGCTTATGTAGCGCCCGTAGTACTGTTTGGGGAGCAATGTCACTGTGTATATCTGGATGGGTTTTTGTGTCTGTAGGACTGGTTGGCGAGTTATTTAGAAGTCATGAGGACATGACTTTATTTGGTGGGGGGAGAGTGTAAGGGGTTTCTTATTTTATGTTACTGCATAGTCTAATTAAAATGGCTTCTTTGTTAACTGCTGAGAAAGTCCTCCTGCTAGCAGTTTGTTTGGATCATGTTACTGATAAGATGGTGAACAAACCAATTGGGATGGATGTTATGCTTTCTGTGTGTCTGTAAGTTAGTGTATGTGCGGGTTTTTTTGGGGAGAAGGCGGGAGAGAGAGACAGAGGATGGACCAGGTGCTGTGAGTCCACTAACGGGGTTGGACACCGAGCAGGAGTCCGAGGTCCAGGGTGTTCGGCGAGGAGAGGAGACGAAGACGGACTCGTGTGGAGCATCTGGTTGACCACCATTGTTGGTCCCAGGCGGTAGGTCGAGGTGGTCCGAGGGGTCGCAGGGTGAAGAAGGAGGGTCCTGAGCTCCCACTGTTTGTGCACGAAGAGATTGAACTTTCATAAGTGTGGCTCCTTTTATATTTTATTCTCTATTAATTATATAGTTCCAGTAATATCTATAAACTGTAAATCATTTAATCATATCTGGTGTATTGTCTGTTATTTGGGCGGGGTGTGGTACATCGCGCAGCATCCACACAAACTAATTACCCAGTTTGGCGGGGCCGAGGGCTGTTTCCCTAGACGATAGTGAACCGAGCGACCCTGAGGCTGGCCAGGGGGGCTACACTGCTACACTGAGAACTAGGTTTTGCAGCTTATTGATTTAGTTTTGAGGGGTTGATAGTGCTGAAGGCAGAGCCATAGCCAATGAGCAGCATCCTGATGTACAGACCTTCACTGTGCAGATGTTTCAGGGCTGAGTGAGCAGCCAATGAAATGGTATCTGCTGTTAACCTCTTGTGACAGCAGGCAAATTGGAGTGGATCCAAATCACTCCTCAGGCAGGAGTTGATATGTTTCATCACCAATCTCTAAAAGCCCTTCACCACAGTGGATTAAAGTTCTACTGAACAATAGTCATTGAGGCAGTTCACTACATTGTTCTTGGGCACCAGTATAATTCAAGCCTGCTTGAAGCAGGTGGGTACCTCAGATGCCAAACACTCCAGCCAGTTGATTAGCATTGGTCATCAGTACTTAGCCAAGTACATTGATTGGACACATGCTTTCCATAAGTTCATCCTCCTGGAGGATGCTCTCACATCAGCCTCAGCGAATAAAATCACAGGGTCTTTGTAAGATCGTGAAGGTGTCTCCATGTTCTGTCGGTCAAAGGAAGAATAAAAGATATCGAGCTCAACTGGGGGCAAACCCTTGTTGTCACATACGTTGCTTAGTTTTATTTTGTAGGAGGTGATAGCACTCAAGCCCTGCCATAGCAGTCTAGCATCCTTCTGTGATTCAGTTTTAGTCCGAAATTGCTACTTTGCATGTGCGATGCCTTTCTGAAGGATGTAACTGGACCTCTTGTACTTTTGTGGATTGCCAGACCTGAACGCCTCTGATCTGGTCCTCAGCAGACTGAGGACATCTTGGTTCATCCAGGGCCTCTGGTTGGGGAAAACTGAATAATTTTGTGGGGACATACTTATTTGCTAAATGCAATACTCAGTAAAAGTGTTTGCTTAACATCTGCCTTTGGGGTGTATGTAAACTGCTGTCAGCGTCATGGAGAACTCTCTCAGCAAGTAACATGATGGCACTTAATCATTAGATGTCCCAGGTCAGGAGAACAAGAGTGTCATAAGACCACTATGTCTAAACACCACTAAGAGCTTATCATGAAACACAGACCCCTACCCTTTGTCTTCATCAATCCATCCAGTAGATCGAGAACACTCGGGGTGCATTGCTTGTCTTGAGTAAGCCACGTACCAGTGAAACAGAGCACATAGCAATCCCTCATCTTCCTCTGATACATCAATCTTTCCTTTCGAGGAAAGATTGTTTTTTAGCAATTGTACCTGAGCTCACAAGATACTGGGTAGAGAGGTTTCACACCCTGATGCTTATGTCTGGCTTAAAGATCTCCCCTCCATCCTCTCTTCTGGTGATGAACGAACTTCATTTGCTTGAAGGTGTCATATCTGCATTCTGAAGAGTAAAGTTTGCCAAGTCCTCCAGGAGATTGCAAAATCACTAGTTTGTTTACACTGTTCAAAAGTACATTTCTTAATGTGAAATTATAAGCTTCAGATTGCAGTGATAATAGTTCAAAAATATATCTCGAAGTTTTGTGAGCTACTCGCAAAACTTCACCGTATATCACCAGCACCATTTGTGATGTTGCTGCCTTGGTTTAGCTGTCTTTCGTTCTGATTTATACTTGCAGAACCAAAGACAGCATGCAATGCTTAAAAAGTACAGGTATGCGTCGCTTAACGTCCACAATACATTCTGTGAAATCGGATGTTATGTGATTTGTACGTTGTATGAACACCATACTATATACTTAGCAAACCTATACGGAGTACTGTTGTGTACCTGTATTGACTAAATCTATGTCATTAGCAATTTCTCTATATCCGATATAGGTCCCTCTCACATTTTCGTGAGCCTTGTAGTTCTCAGTGAAGCCGATCCTTTAACAGCTTCGAGGATTTTTTCTTTGTTTTTCAGGATTGTCGTGGTTGTCGAGTGTGACATGCCTAAATCGCGAGCAATAGCATTCACTGGTTTTCCACCTTCATATTGTTTAATAACCTTTTGTTTCACTTCCAAGTCAATACTTTTCCTTTGCCTCTTGCTGCTGCTATCACTAGGAGTGGTTTTGCTGCATTTGGAAGCCATGATGCACCTTACGGTAATATTTTCGAAAGAAAATTAAACAGAGAGATAACACTACTACACTCAAGAGACGCGCGATACACGAGATTGGTTACATCCGTTACATCACGTTCTCCAATCTACGGACATATATGCGATTGGACATTATCCGAATGGATGTTAAGCGGCGCACATCTGTAATCTACACTAAAAGTTCTGCACATACCGTTATATCCACTGTTATTCCTGGAGACAAATCTTCAGGAATTATTATCGTATACCGCTCCTTTCCGGTGAGTCCTAGCTTATCTACATTTTCATCTGGAAGAAACTGAAGGGGAATGACACCCATTCCAATCAAGTGATTCTTGTGCATTTTCTCATAGCTCTCAGCTAGAATGGCTTTCACGCCCTGCAGAGGATACAAGAGGATTAGACTAGCAAATTAAAGCAGAAGTTAATGGTGATTCTTATAAAGTCAACAGAAAGGAACTGTACCAGCAAATATGGTCCTTTGGCAGCCCAATCCCTCGAACTACCCAAGCCATATTTTTTCCCAGCTAAGATGATTAATGAAAATCCTTCCCTCTGGTATCGCTCTGCTGCATCAAACACATCGAGCTGCAAAGGTAAAATAAAAGAATACAGCATAAGCATAAAGAGAAATATGCAAACAATTTTATTCTTCTGTTAAAGTATAAATGATCCCAAGTACTTACTGTTTGACCAGAGGGTATGTGTAATGTTTTAGGTGCAGTTTTGCCAATAAATTTGTTCAGGAGCCTAATATTGGCAAAGGTCCCTCGGGTCATCACAGCATCGTTACCCCTTCGGGCTCCGTAAGAATTAAACTCACGTGGAGTGAGGCTGAAGGTAAAAATAAGAATTTACATACAAATTATTGATGATTTTCTCAATTTCTCTTTGAAAACTGGGTTATTGTTTTAACTGAATTCACAAAGAGAGAGAAGGATTGGTATAATATTTAATCCAACGGCACAGGAATAAATTAATGAGCTGCATTACAAATTTAACACAATTTAACACAGTGTATCCTTGCTGGTCATAAAGAGTCACTAAGTAAAAGTGGCAGGCCGGCAAATCCAGGGCAAAAATCAAAAAGGGCCACTTTTCAACATAATTATATAAGGGCTAAGAGTGTTGTAAAAGCGAGCCTGAAGGCTTTGTGTGTCAATGCAAGGAGCATTCGTAACAAGGTGGATGAATTAAAAGTGCAGATTGTTATTAATGAATATGATATAGTTGGGATCACAGAGACATGGCTCCAGGGTGACCAAGGATGGGAGCTCAACATTCAGGGATATTCAATATTCAGGAGGGATAGACATGAATGAAAAGGAGGTGGGGTAGCATTGCTGGTTAGAGAGGAGATTAACACAATAGAAAGTAAGGACATTAGCCGGGAGGATGTGGAATCTATATGGGTAGAGCTGCATAACACTAAGGGACAGAAAACGCTGGTGCGAGTTGTGTACAGGCCACCTAACAGTAGTAGTGAGGTTGAGGATAGTATTAAACAGGAAATTAGAAATGTGTGCAATAAAGGAACAGCAGTTATAATGGGTGACTTCAACCTACATATAGATTGGGTGAACCAAATTGGTAAGGGTGCTGAGGAACAGGATTTCTTGGAATGTATGCAGGATAGTTTTTTTGGACCAACATGTCAAGGAACCTACTAGAGAGCAGGCTATTCTAGACTGGGTATTGAGCAATGAGGAAGGGTTAATTGGCAATCTTGTCGTGAGAGGCCCCTTGGGTAAGAGTGACCATAATATGGTGGAATTCTTCATTAAGATGGAGAGTGACATAGTTAATTCAGAAACAAAGGTTCTGAACTTAAAGAAGGGTAACTTTGAAGGTATGAGAGGGGAATTAGCTAAGATAGACTGGCAAATGACACTTAAAGGGTTGACGGTGGATATACAATGGCAAGCATCTAAAGATCGCATGGATGAACGACAATAATTGTTCATCCCCAGTTTGGCAAAAGAATAAATCAAGGAAGGTAGTGCACCCGTGGCTGACAAGGGAAATTAGGGATAGTATCAATTCCAAAGAAGAAGCATACAAATTAGCCAGAAAAAGTGGCACACCTGAGGACTGGGAGAAATTCAGAGTCCAGCAGAGGACGACAAAGGGCTTAATTAGGAAGAGGAAAAAAGATTATGAGAGAAAACTGGCAGGGAACATAAAAACTGACTGTAAAAGCTTTTATAGATATGTGAAAAGAAGAAGATTGGTTAAGACAAATGTAGGTCCCCTACAGACAGAAACAGGTGAATTGATTATGGGGAACAAGGACATGGCAGACCAATTGAATAACTACTTTGGTTCTGTCTTCACTAAGGAGGACATAAATAATCTTCCGGAAATAGTAGGGGACAGAGGGTCCAGTGAGATGGAGGAACCGAGGGAAATACATGTTAGTAGGGAAGTGGTGTTAGGTAAATTGAAGGGATTAAGGGCTGATAAATCCCCAGGGCCAGATGGTCTGCATCCCAGAGTGCTTAAGGAAGTAGCCCAAGAAATAGTGGATGCATTAGTGATAATTTTTCAAAACTCTTTAGATTCTGGACTAGTTCCTGAGGATTGGAGGGTGGCTAATGTAACACCACTTTTTAAAAAAGGAGGGAGAGAGAAACCGGGGAATTATAGACCGGTTAGCCTAACATCAGTGGTGGGGAAAATGCTAGAGTCAGTTATCAAAGATGTGATAACAGCACATTTGGAAAGCAGTGAAATCATCGGACAAAGTCAGCATGGATTTGTGAAAGGAAAATCATGTTTGACGAACCTCATAGAATTTTTTGAGGATGTAACTAGTAGAGTGGATGGGGGAGAACCAGTGGATGTGGTATATTTGGATCTTCAAAAGGCTTTTGACAAGGTCCCACACAGGAGATTAGTGTGCAATCTTAAAGCACACGGTATTGGGGGTAAGGCATTGATGTGGATAGAGAATTGGTTGGCAGACAGGAAGCAAATAGTGGGAATAAACGGGACCTTTTCAGAATGGCAGGCAGTGACTAGTGGGGTACCGCAAGGCTCTGTGCTGGGACGCCAGTTGTTTACAATATGTATTAATGACTTAGATGAGGGAATTAAATGCAGCATCTCCAAGTTTGCGGATGACACAAAGCTGGGCAGCAGTGTTAGCCGTGAGGAGGATGCAGGGTGACTTGGATAGGTTAGGTGAGTGGACAAATTCATGACAGATGCAATTTAATGTGGATAAATGTGAGGTTACCCACTCTGGTGGCAAGAACAGGAAAACAGATTATTATCTGAATGGTGGCCGATTAGGAAAAGGGGAGGTGCAACGAGACCTGGGTGTCATTATACACCAGTCATTGAAAGTGGGCATCCAGGTACAGCAGATGGTGAAAAAGGCGAATGGTATGCTGGCATTCATAGCAAGAGGATTCAAGTACAGGAGCAGGGAGGTACTACTGCAGTTGTACAAGGCCTTGGTGAGACCACACCTGGAGTATTGTGTGCAGTTTTGGTCCCCTAATCTAAGGAAAGACATCCTTGCCATAGAGGGAGTACAAAGAAGGTTCACCAGATTGATTCCTGGGATGGCAGGACTTTCATATGATGAAAGACTGGATCAACTAGGCTTATACTCATTGGAATTTAGAAGATTGAGGGGGGATCTTATTGAAACATAAAATCCTAAAGGGATTGGACAGGCTAGATGCAGGAAGATTGTTCCCGATGTTGGGGAAGTCCAGAACGAGGGTTCACAGTTTGGAGATAAAGGGGATGCCTTTTAGGACTGAGATTAGGAAAAACTTCTTCACGCAGAGAGTGGTGAATCTGTGGAATTCTCTGCCACAGGAAACAGTTGAAGCCAGTTCTTGGCTATATTTAAGAGGGAGTTAGATATGGCCCTTGTGGCTAAAGGGATCAGGGGGTATGGAAGGAAGGCTAGTACAGGGTTCTGAGTTGGATGATCAGCCATGATCATACTGAATGGCGGTGCAAGCTCGAAGGGCCGAATGGCCTACTCCTGCACCTATTTTCTATGTTTCTATGTTTCTAAGCGTTGTCGGAGCCACTTGTCCACACGAATGCAGGTTTCAGTATATCACTGAGAGTCACTGCTTCAAACAACCTCTCAGACAAGAAAGTTCCGAAAAGATTCCAACCTATGGCTGACAAAATCTTCAACTCCTGCTAACATTTCTAACAACGACATTGTATCAACAACATTATTTTTGAAGAGAATAGAGTGGCCTGTTTTTTGAACCAAAATTTGATTTGGAAAATTAGAAGCTGTTGTTCTAAAGAGCACTTTGTTCTATTTCAGATTTTTATAATCAAGTTATTTTCTTTTTAAATCAACTCAATTGAATTGGTTTATTTAGCTTGTATACCTTTAGTAAGAGATCCAACATTCTCACTTTAAACACCATAATGAACAGTAATAGAGTGAAAATGCTGGCCCAAACTTACCCTCTGGAGGTCAGATATCTAGCTGCAGCACTGTTACGGGCTATACTGCCAGCTGGGGAGATGTGGTCAGTGGTAACAGAGTCTCCCAGGTGTAGCAAGACATGGGCATTTTCAATGGACTGAGGGCAGCCGGGCTCTTTGGTCTAAAGAAAGAAAAAGGAAAGATGAATTGAAATGAAGACAACACATAAATGATTGTGACCACATTCACAATTACAGTAAAGATTGCATTTTATTTTTATACTATAACATTTCTAAGACCAGTATGTGTCCACCATCTTCTAAATAGGGGATAAAAGCGAGAGGCTGGGGCAAAAACAGAATAGGAAATGATTTCAGCCACCAACAGATCTAAATACCTCAAC
The DNA here is from genome assembly GCF_030028105.1 of Mobula birostris. NCBI lineage: Eukaryota > Metazoa > Chordata > Chondrichthyes > Myliobatiformes > Myliobatidae > Mobula > Mobula birostris. The sequence continues at coordinate 15,119,021 of NC_092387.1, read as the reverse complement.
TCCATTCTATCCCGCTTGGTCCTGTCCCTTCCCATCCACATCCCGACGTTTCACATGCTCTCAATCTCAACAACTTTCAATTCTTTGGCCTTGACCAAATCATTGTCGTCATGGTTGTCCAGTCCCTGTACGCTTCTATTCTCCCATCAAGAAGGTCTCAAAGCTCTTCACTTCTTTCTTTACAAAAGACCCAGCCAGGTCCCCTCCTCCATCAGGCAGAACTGGTCCTCACTCTCAGCATTTTCTCCTTTGGCTCCTCCCGCTTTCTCCAAACTCAAGAGCTAGGCATGGGCACTCGCATGGGCCCCAGCTATTCCTCCCTTTTCATTGGCTATATCACACAGTCCATGTTCCAAACCTTCGCTATATTGATGCTGCTTCATGGACACACACTGAACTGATCAATTTCATTAATTTTGCCTCCAACTTTCACCCTGCCCTTAAACTCACTTGGTTCATTCAGAAATGGACCTCTCTCCCCTCTTTTAATCTGTCAGTCTCCACCTTTGGAGACAAGTTATCTACCAATACATTTCCTAAACCTATCGATTCCCATGGCTATACTTCCTCACAACCTGTAAAAATGATGTGTCCCCCTTTCTCAGTTCGTCTCTACCACATATGTTCCCAGGATTGGGCCTTCCTTTCCACCATTGAAGCTGCCTTCACCCGCATTGCCTCCATTTCCCAGACGTCCACACTGACCCCATTTTCCGAACACCTTAACAGGGATAGAGTTCCTTACCTACCACCCCATGAGCCTCTACATCCAACACATCATTCTTCACAAGTTCCGCCGTCTTCAAAGGGACCCTACCACCAAAATTATCTTTACTCCCTATTCTTGCCCATTCTCCACCTCTCCGCTTTCCGCAGGGATTGCTCCCTTCATGATTCCCTTGACCATTCATCCCACCCTACTAACCTCCCTCATGGTACATTTCCCTGCAAGCAATGCCACACCTCCTCCCTCACCTCCATTCAGAAGCCCAAACACTCCTTCCAGATGAGGCAACACTTCACCTGTGAATCTGTTGGGGTAGTCTATTGTATTCGGTGCTCCAGGTGCGGCCTCCTCTATATTGGGGAGACCCAACGCAAATTGGGGAACTGCTTTGTCGAACACTATGCTTCATCCGCCAAAAGCGTAATTTCCAGTGGCCAACCATTTTTATTCCTATCCCCATAGCAGCTCTGCAAGTCAGTCCATGACTTCCTCTTTTGCCACTCTTAGGTTGGAGGAGCAACAGCTCATATTCCATCTGAGTAGCCTCCAATCTGATGACATGAACATCAATTTCTCCTTCCGGTAATTTTTTTCTCTCTTTTTTTTCTTTTCGCCTCTCCTTCCCTTTTCTTCTGTTCCCCACCTTGGCCTCTTACTCTTCTCCTCACCTGCCTATCATCTTCACTTGGTTGGTTCCTCTCCTTCTTCCCTTTCTCCCATCACCCACTCTCCTCTCCTTTCAGATTCCTTCTTCTCCAACTCTTCACCTTTAGCACCCACCTGACTTCCCCTACAACCTTCTAACTTGTTCTCCTTCCCTTACCCCCACCTTTTTATTCTGGCATTCTCCCCCTTTCTTCCCAGTCCTGATAAAGCGTCCTGGACCGAAATGTTAATGTTTATTCATTTTCATAGATGCTACCTGACCAGCTGAATTCCTCCAGCATTTTGTGTGAGTTGATCTAAATATTTTGACTGGTGACATTTGAAATATGATTCTAGCAATCTAACTACACCATGCTACAGTCTAAAATCACCAACACCATTGTTAAATGAAAAAAAATTCAGCTGGTTCATTACACTCTATTAAAGGATGGTTTCAAATTAGCTACTAAATCACAATCTAATATTCTGGAACAGAAGGATAGATATTTGTTCAATTGTAAAAAAAATACAGAATATATTGAGTGTAAATTTTCCAGCTATCCTTTTCTATATATTCACTGGGCAAAAACTGAATGCATAAATTCATGTAGGAGGAGAATGGGAGAATCATCGTTTGAGCAAAACGGTGACGGCTGTAGTTAATGGAACTGAACTCCATTAGCTGGGCACAACACACTGCAGCTATTTTCCAGTCAGTGATGAAATTCTACTTCAGCTATGGCCTGACACAGACTTAAGTTTTAAGTTGTTTGGGTTCACAGTGAAAGCTCTCAATTATCAAGCCACATTTCTCTGAAAAAGAAACAGAAGCTGGCATAAAGCTCCTTGTGCAGAGAGCATGGTGAAACTCTTAAACAGATGAAGCCAGGATTTGCTAAGTCTTTGCTGCTCACCTTGTCACAACGATGACAACCCATGCCTCTCACAGATGCTGCTGGACCCGCTGTTGTGGCAGATTCTGTATCTGCAATTACTTGCGTCTGTTTCCCACTCATTGCTGTCCTTTACCGTCTCCACCTATATACATCTTAAAAATCCACCCAAATGGCCATCGTGCACTTAATTCTTCAAGTATTTCCCGTAATGGGGAGGAAGTCGATGGTTGTGATTCCATAATTTTCCCTCCCCAAAGGGTTATTCGGATAGATTTGTACCACTTGTTGGTCTGAACCATTTTGCACTTCTGCAGCACTCTGCTCATTTAATAAAATACTGCAACCACTGCTAAGTCTCAAGATCAAGAGTATCAGAATGAGGATGGATAGAGTGGCAAATAAAGGGACAGCATTCCTGATTATTAAAAAGATATTACTTACAAGTTTATCAAAAAATGAAGGACATCTGATATAAGTTGACTTTGAATCCCAAGGATAGAGAAGTGACTCTGGAGCTTCCAAGGCATTCCAGCGACTGTTTCCTTTCTAGGAAGGAAAAGAAGATACTGCTGAATACTACTGACATGTTCAGATTCCTTTAAGTGTAAAGCAATAAAAAGGTTACTTGTGATTTCTTATTATCTGATTAGAGGGGAGTTGAATGATGCGATATGAAGTGACTCTTTTGTAGGACACTTCCAGTCTGCAACCTTGAGCTCCTGTGCTTCAATTTTCTCTCTCCACCTCCCATTTTGATCTGTCTTTGACTTCCTACATTGCTCCAATGATGTCCAACATTAGCTCAAATAATAGCACCTCATCTTTCATCCGGGTACATTTCTTACATCATAGTTTGTGACAGAAAATCACATTTGTTGTTTTGACATTGACAAAATTTTGCTTTTACCACACATCTCTTGCACCGGCTATCAGTAAATGACAGTCATACAGCATGACAGCAGGCCTTTTGTCCTCAGTCGTCCATGCCAACCAAGGTGCCCACCTCAGCTAGTCTGTGACATTTGTCTGTGTTTAGCCCATATCCTTCTATCCATGTACTTATCCATATGTCTGTTAACTGTTGTTATTGTATGTGCTACAAGTACTTTCTCTGGCAGCCCATTCCATTTATGCACCGACCTCTGCAAGAAGAGGTTGGCCCTCAGGTCTGTTTTAAATTTCCCCTTCCCCTCAAAACTATTGTTTAATATTTAACGAATAGTTCATTGCTGGAGTCATGGAAAGTGTAGTCTTCTGCATCAAAAATATGGCAGTATGCAAAATGTTCTGGTTGGCATGGGTCCTCTGTATGACCCCTCAACCCCTATTATATTTACACCAGGGCAGGTATGGTAGGAATAGGAATAGAAATAGAATTAGGTTACAGGATGCATTGACACCAATCCAGTCTAGCCTACACTAACTGTAGAAATACCACAGACAGCAAGGTAACTGCTGCACCTTCCTCTTACTCCCTTCTGCTTCTAAACCAAACAATTACCAACCTCTAATTTGTCTCTCAGTTCTCTGAACATGGACGGGATCACTTGCTGCTCCTCTACCCGCTGGATCTCTTCCCTGCTGGGCCAAATATCACGCAGGTAGATCTCTCTCCCTTCAGAATTCACACCTTACAAACAATGGCAAAATATTACTTCCACTTTTTTTTTCCAAATTAATCAAAATGAAGCTTTCAATATGTAAATGTTTATTGACAGACTGAATGCTTACCTAAAGGCTCCTTTTCAAAGTCTATATTAACTGTGCCAGCAATGGCATATGCTACAACTAAAGGAGGAGAGGCGAGGTAGTTGGCACGAACACAGTCACAGAGGCGACCTTCAAAGTTTTTATTTCCTGATAAAATTCCACATGCAACTAAGTCACCCTGTACCAAAGCGGGAAAAAGAGCAAATCAGTCTGCATTGATCAGATCTACAATCTAAGGCAGAGGATTACTATAAAATTAAACCAGGAATACAGCAATGACTTAGGAACATCTTAAAGAGAAAATAGGAGGGGGAAAGGGAGACAGGCACAGAGAGGGGTGGGAGTGGAGGGAGAGACAGAGAGTATGCATAAGAAATACTCAGATCCAAAATGTTTTGGCCAAATAGTGTACACTTTCATTACAAAATGCTGAAATCCAAGATTTACTTGGTATATATTCACCCATCTCCAGAGAATACGCCTCATAATATGTTCCAAAATAATGTTGCCTATTCTGTATCTAAATGGTAAAATCATTAGGAAACTGTTGGTAGCGCTCTTATTGCACGTCCATCTGCTGTCATTAAGGAAATAAAACTCCACCATAGAGACGTACCACGAACACTTGGTTTTACCTGTTTGATCCCAGTGATCACAGAGTCCGGTAAAGGGGCAGTATTCCCAACACAGGTCGCACACCCATAACCAATTACTTCAAACCTGTTTCGAAAAGACAGACAAGTGTTGTTATTCCCTTTAACTACATTTATCAATGAAAATACAAAACTACTCATTCTGGAAATCTAAAATGAAATCAAGAAATGCCAGAAACGCTCAATAAGTAAGAAAGAGAAACAGAGCTAATACTTCAAGTTGCAGAGTCTGCTAAAGGGAAACATTAACTCTGACCCTCTCCTACAGATGCTGCCTGACCTACTGAATACTTCCTGCACTTTGTTGTTATTTTACCTTTTCTATTGTTGAGTCATGAGTGATTATTTCTTAAATTCACAACTCATTTTCCAGGTCAGAGGGTAGCTCGCACACCTGTTGAAAAGACTTGCAGGCTTCAGCACTACTTCTTAATACAAGGACATGATCTTTTTCTTGTTTATACTTAGACCATAAGATCATAAGACATAGGAGTAGAATTAGGCCCTTCAGCTCATCGAGTCTGCTCCACCATTCCATCAAGGCTGATCCTGGATCCCACTCAACCACCTTCATAACATTTGATGCCTGACCAATCAGGAAACTATCAATTTTTGCTTTAAATATACCCACAGACTTGGCTTCCACAGCTATCTGTAGCAGAGCATTCCACAGATTCACTACTCTCTGGCTAAAAAATTTCTCCTTACCTCTGTTCTAAAAGGTTGCCCCTCAATTTTGAGACTGTGCCCTCTAGTTCTGGATACCCCCACCATAGGAAACATCCTATCCACATCCAGCCTATCTAGTCCTTTCAACATTTGGTAGGTTTCAATGAGATGCCCTACATTCTTCTAAGTTCCAATGAGTACAGGCTCAAAGCTGCCAAACGCTCCTCAAACGTTAACCCTTTCATTCTTGGAATCATCTTTGTGAACCTCGTCTGGACTCTCTCCAATGACAACACATTCCTTCTGAGATAAGGGCCCAAAACTGTTGATAATACTCCAATTGAGGCCTGACTAGTGTCTTATAAAGCCTCAGCATTATCTCCTTGTTTTTATATTCTATTCCCCTTGAAATGAATGACAGACATTCATTTGATTAGCATAAGCCAAACATTTGTACTGAAAATGAGAACACAATTTCCTAGAGTAACAAGCAGATTACCGGTACAACCTTACTTAAAGTTTGCATCCTTAAATAATAACTCACAACTCAGTAACAGCTTAATTCTGTTGTTTTTCAGCTACTCAACCACCCAACAGAACTCAATCACACACAAACTAGTAATAACTTTTACTTGCAAGGTTGGTAAAGCTGCTGTAGGTCTCAGTCACTGGAATTTACTGCATGTTTTAAATTGGAAAAGTGTGCTGAGTAACCTGCTGGATACTGATAGAGGAAGTGCTTGCTACCTGACAATCTTCTGACCATGAATAACAAATACAATCTGTTACAGAATCTTCAAAATTTCAAAGTACATTTTAAAGCACGTATTCTATATACAACCTTGTGACTTGTCTCCTTACAGGCAGCCACAAAGCAAAGAAACCTGTTTAAAAAAGACGGTCAAAAAACACCCTACGTGCAACCAAAAAAACAAATCGTGCAAACAGTAAAAAGTAAGCATTTTCAAAAGTAAAGCGTTCAGAACTAAAGTTTATGACAGTCAGTCCACAGCTATGAAGCCAGTTGTCACTGCAACTGATCCAGGAGCCCCGTTAGTTTCAGCATAGACACCAGTAAACCTCACCAAGCACACCGGCCCCGATACCATCACCTTTTCAATCTGCCCAGCGCTCAGATCGGCCAAATATCAGCTCACTTCTCGCTCTCCGGCCTGGGCTCCACAGCCTCGATTTGGCCCATACAAGTCACATCACAACCTTCCTAGACCTTCAAGACTTCAGTGCACAAACAAAAATGACAAGTCGCACAGGCAGTTCAGAAGCTCAGCTCCGAAAGGGAAGTTGCAGGTTACGGATTGCAGTGATTGTTGTGAAAAGGAAGTGTAATTAGTAGAGTAGTCAGTAGGTTTGTTTGCTACCAGTAAGGCGTCACTGTGTTTCATCAGCACCATCTTAAACCAGAAGTGCCAAATCCACAGAGAAAATTCTCTCTCCTGGTATCTCATCCTCAATGGAAATTATATTGGAGCTACCTTAACCCCATTAGTGAGGAGAGCCACACACATGAAAACACCTACCCAAGGGTATGCAGATAAGGGAGCACACCGCTGGCATTCAAGTAATACGTCACCATCCCACTTCCAGGAGACAAGCTGGTTTTAATGTAAGGTTTTACAGACAAGCCCACTTCAACGGCTTTCTTGGCCAGCAAACCTGGAGAAAATATTTAAACACTCATTAGGACTTTTTATGAAAACATAAGAATTACCGGAAACCTCAAATCCATGTGAAAGGGGGATTATAACTTTTAAAAAGCTGAGTGTTCTGCCCATTAAGTACATCCTGAAGAGCTGCAATCATAGAATACCAGTCTTTCAGCCCACCAAGTCTGCACCTGCTTTTCTGAAGAGCAAGCCACTGAGATCTGCAATACTTTACAGGCTCCTACAGAATTTATATCCTCTCTGCCACCTGGTGGCACATTCCAAATACTAATCACTTATTTGCTTGAATGAAACTGTCACATCACTTCAGATCTTTTCACCAATCACTACACCCCTTGTCTTATCTTCATTAAGGATCAGACGACCGCTTCAATGGTCAGTTCATAATCCTTCATCCACAAAACTATTTCTCACATCTTCTGCATCTTTCACATCACTCCCAATGTGCAGTAACTGGAATAGGATACCAGTGATTTAAGCCAGTTACTTGCAGACTGCTGTACTAGATAAAGGCACAGAATCTCATGTACTCAGTCAACCAGTGCTGCTACCAAATACTCCCAGGTCTCTGTTCTTTCACAATTTAAAAAATTGTAAGATTTAGCTTATATTGTTTTAGTCATCCCTTAGCATACAGTATGTTACCCCTCCCTTTTGTCTCTTTCTGCTGTAGAAACAGCATCTAATCTTTGCCCATAGCAAATCCCCACAAATACCAATTAATATACTGCTTGATACTGAGAGTTGGATGAAAGCTGAATATTGGTTCCCACCTTCTTTAACTGGTCAGGAAATCTTTGAACTCCATCTGAGGGGTTGGATGGAGTTTCAATTTAGTGGTTCATTTGAAACATTACCTCAATGGCACAGCACTCCTTCAGTATAAAAATGAAGTAACAGTAAAGGTTACTTCATTTCGTGGGCCTATCAGTGAAACACTGAAGAAAGAAGGCGCCCACTTGATAACCCAGACGATGCCACCACTCACTTGGCCACCCCACAGAGTCTAGTCTATATGTTTCAGGAGTGCAAATAAGGGATATTAATATCCAGTCCTCATAACATACCATTGTTTCAGATTGGTCAGAATAAGCTCACATTTTGATTAGTCATCTTTCAGAACCCAACACTTCGGCTACTAGCGGTCAGCATCTGAATGGAACCAACTTGGTGCCTGCCATTTGTATTAATTAAAACTGTGGAAAAAGCTCCATAGTATTTCTGTCCCCAGGGTGGCAAATCCACTAATTCCAATTGTCATGGCTGGGCAGAAAGCTGGAATGCTCAGAATCCCCCTGAAACCGTACCTTAGTGACATCTGTGAGGGCATAGGGTTTGGACAAGAGTAGGTAAGAAGGCAATCAGACTACTGGTCTCAATGACAGAGCTCATCTTCACCTCAAAAACATCTCACCACTGCCTCAGGTACCGCTCCCATTTCCCATTTATATATTTTCCATCCACACCAAAACCCCCTACCATCTCGGAAAGTCAACCCTGCGAGGTTTGCAAGCTCTAAGCTGTTGCTTTTCTGGGAATTAAGATCTATTAGCCACACTCATTTTATTGGCATTTTACAGTTAGAAGATCCAAGCTCACTGTAAATGCAACATGTATTCATCTTTGGCTACACCAATTTTCTATGACAAATAAATTTCAAATGCAAAATAGTAACTTTATAATAAAATGATCATAAAGAGATACTTTACCTGCCCCAAGCATGACAGCTGGATTACAATTATTTGTGCAGCTTATTACAGCAGCGATGACAACAGACCCATGAGCGAGGTTATAATCTTTTCCTTCAAACTCAATGGCAACAATTTCTTTCTGCTTTTCTGGAAGAATCTGAAAACCCTTAAAACCAATCTGCACAAAATGAAAGTTAGAATGCAGTTACAAACCCAATTTGGGAAGCTATGGGTTGGAATAAAGAAACATCCAGTACAAAGTACCCAATCAAATTTTAATGACTGTAAAATACGCATGTTCTAGTCACCACTCATTCAATCACTCCCACCACCACCACCACCCCCCAAATTGTTGATATTTGACCAGGTTTAGGGCTCAACTCACTGCCAGAAATCCCTCAATGGCCAAATTAACAATGTGCAGGCCTTGATATAATTCAACAATAAATGGAGCAGGGAAATGGCACGTCACTAAGCAAAATCTTGTCATCAGATACCACATCTAACTCAAGGTGCTGAGATACAGGACGATACTCCAAGGGAAGGCAGAGCTGAGAACAGCTGACCAAGTGTGGACTGGTGATGGAGTTGGAGTTTTACCTCGTCAATAGAATTTCACTTCCTCTGACTGCAGATATGGTAATCACCAAGGGTGATATTATAGAACTAGACACCAGCACTACCACACTGGGATTGACATGCGGGATGGGAGGTCAATCACACAACAGAATCCATACAAATGACTGTTAGACTGTGAGGACACAACCCACCCACCAAATAGTTACTGCTGTCCTGGTCAGCAGGAGTGACAATAGCTTAATGCTTCACCAATAACAGCAAACATTTAGTAAATAGTTACAGGGAGTTTGAATGATTTGCAGAACTAATGCATCATTTAATCCATCATCTAACCATTGGAAATCCTGATGGTTTGGTGTCTGGCTCACAAGATGATGTTCCCTGTGCTCACTTTCCAATCACCAGGACCTCCATTTCATCACTTTCTTTAAACTTACAGGGTTCACAGGAAACCTTATTATAAATCTACATGACAGTGGGGGGAAAAGTGAATTGAAAGCATATTGGGATATTATTAACATAGCCTTCAACAGTCTGGAAAATCTGCCATTCCAGCACTACCCATGTTCTGATCATGCAGGATTATCAGAGTTTACCTGTACCCATGAGTTCCTTAAAATAATGAATTACAAATTTAATTATTTTGCAATAACATGCATGAAAGTCTCCAAAATTCAATCATGTTTTCCTTCTATTTACTCAGGTACGTTGCTTAGATTCTGGCTGCCTTCCCAAGAATGGGAGTACTAATGGAAGAAGCACTGAGAATGATTACAGCACGTGTTCCGGAGAGTGATGCTGTGACAGGGATCAGGCCTAAATCTCGTCCGTCGATCCACTGCAACACGCATCTGTGTCAGGAACTGAGCTCACACCCAGCAGTGAAACTGCCATGACTCAGTGCATTGAGGCGGCTGTGAGAGCTGGCACTGGGCAGCCAGTCAACACTGGGATGGAGGGCTGAAGGTGGAAACCTAGTGGGCACAGCGAGTATGGGTTGTTAATGTAGTTCAGTGCCAACTGCTCCATACCCTGATAGAACACCTGGATTTTACGGTCTTTCCCTCTGCCTCCCATTAGATGTGATGGAGGCTATTACTGCCTCAACTCCTTTTGGCCGTTCATTCTCCACGGCCCCAAGTGGTCTCTATGGTAACAAACTCAATGGACAAATTACAATTACATGTAGATTTTCAAGTGATTCCAACAGGACGTACCTTTTCATTCAAGCTGTTTTGGAAATCTTTCTTCATATCAGTGACTGCTACTCTGTCTTGTGGCCGCTTTGGCCCGCTCACATACGGGACAATAGCTGACAGGTTTAATTCTATAACCTGAGGACAGAGCCAGGAGATGATCAACAAATACTGAGCAGCCTTACAATAGATGAGCTAATCAACAATAAAATACAAACCTGTACATATTTTGTTTTTTTTGGCTCCAAAATCAGCAATTCTAGACAAATAACTTAATTCTCAAGTGCCACTTACTAGTGTTTCACACTTTAGAATGCTGATTGGAGTAGACTCATAAAAAGAATATTTTGTCCCGCATAAGACATGGTGCTTACCTCCTTTATCTTCAGAGGGAACATACCAAACATCTTAGAATCATATAACTTCACAAAAGACACGTCATAGAAGTCAATTAAGTGCATGCTAATATTTAGAGTCATGAGCCCAAATCAGTATCATTAGAGCAATCTAACAAAACAGCAATATAATGAATTCAAAAACTATAAGTTATATTGATAGATATGGACTTTTCCACATGAAAAAACATTGCAAGGAATGCTACAGAAATGCTATCAAATTTCACAGAAAGTGTTATGATGCAACCAAAAGCTGGGTCAGACAGGTAGATTTCAGAGTGTACAAACACGGAAAGCTACCATGCATGAACAGCAAGCAATTAGGTATGTAAAACACGTTAGATTTATTGAAAAGGGGTTTACTGAGATTGCACTGGGGTTGTCTCCTTGCCGAAGGAAAGATACTAGATTGAATGCCAAGAGGGGGATGGGAAACTGAATAAGCCTACTTTTTTCCCCTCTGGAGTTTGGAGGAGTGTCTACTGCTATTGATAATTATGCTGCCGCAAACTTCAGGCTAACAAAAGTTTTGGATTATAGAAATCAAGAAATATGGGGTAGCTCATGGATGTAGAATTGTTGTAGAAATTAAGCCATGACTTTAGCGAATGAAAGAGCAGCACATTTCCTTGTACTTATCCTGTTTCCACAACAGTTGGGTAGACGTGGGAAGCCAAATATTAACTACACCCTGATGAAGTTAAATAAGGAAAAAAAAGGAACATAAATGAGAGAATAAAATGCAGGACAGACATAGAACGGTGAATGACACTGTTGAAAGCCAGTATGATCCCAACGAACTGAATGGCCTCTAATGCCAGATACATAACCAAGTATAAAAGAAATCAACATAATTTGCCTCCGGTTTCTATACTTTAGCTCATTAGCATTATACCACATGATCTCACTCATCCTATTAAAATTAATTACCTGTGAATACTCCGGGTCTTCTGAGGAATTCTGATAGTCTCTAAATAGTTTCACAGCTTTTAAATAAGTCTTCACAGCTTCAAGTTTCTTTTCATCATAACCTATTAAATTAGAAAAGTTGTAAGAAGTTGAAGGGAAATAAATTACATGCAACTTGACTAATTCCACAATTCTACAGTTTTCCTCACCCGTCTGCTTTAAGTGCCTTAAAGTAATATCATCAACTGGGAAAAAGCTCACAGTAGCACCGTATTCAGGACACATGTTTGCTATTGTTGTTCTATCTGCCACAGACAGCTGGGACACTCCTGGACCAAAAAACTCTACAAACTTTCCAGAAACTCCAACTTGTCGAAGTTGCTGCAAGAAATGAATTGGGGAAAATTAATATATACTTTTCTCTTTGTCTGAAATCCGGTGAACGTTATCAAGAGTATTTCAAGAAATTTTATCAAAGTTTCTCCTTACCTTGGTAACACTTAAAACAACATCAATGGATGTCGCTAAAGGGTTTGTGGTTCCTATTAGCTTACATCCCACTACCTCAGGTAAGGTCAGGGTAACTGGCTGGCCCAGCATAACTGCTTCACTTTCTATCCCACCAACCCCTAGAAAACAAACCAAAATATATTAGCAGCAAATGCAGAAAGAAACTTCATTATCCCACTAACAGTAAAAATGAACAGATTATAACATGAACAAAATCGGTTATAAATAATGCTCCGGTCATAAGGCAGAAGTCCAAAACATCCTGCATTTCTTTTCTGCAAAAAGCCAGAAGAGCTAATTGCAATTATTGACATAGATGAAAATATAATACCTGCTGGAAAGCTTTCATTATATATCCAAACGTCCTCAGGGTATTTAATAAAAAGCTTGCAAATTATATAAAATCTTTCATTATCTCAGGATGATCTGATGAGCCTTAAGCTAACAAAGCACTTTTGAAGTTGGAATGCAGGTCAGACAAAGAATATGTTTTATAATTACACTATAAATTCAATCTTACCCACCTATATCTAAGGAAATAAAGGAATGTGAGACTGAACATCGAATGATGGATGACCATCCAGTGCTATATCGGCAACATAAATACCATCTTCCTCCAGCAGTAACTTTTTTGAGTTGGACAACAGAAAGATTTGACAATGAGTACCTTGTCTGTCTGCCTCACATGCACAAAGACATAAGAATTTTTCTTTAAATCTCTTAGAACAGTATCATTGATTGCTCCCATTTTAGCAACAAGCACTTGAAAATTTAATTTGGAGGTAATGCACACAAATCTATATAAATAATGTGAATTAGTTACTGAAGATGTAGTTTTTTTAGCCTTTTATGTTGTCCTGACTTTTCCTGGAGACTTACGTTAAATTAGTGACCATGACAGAAGTAAATTAATTTTAGCATTCAAGCACAGTATTCTACTGTTGAGTTGGTTCAGTTCCCTCATGATTAGTTTCCAAACCATACTTCATGCAAGACTGAGTGTCAGGACAAATATATTCCAAAAACCATGTTCAATTAAAAAACTGTAGAACAAGCCGAAATCAAAACGACCAACTGCAGTAATCTTTTACTACAACAGACCACATACTGAACTAAGATTTAATCAAATGAACCCAAAACATTACATTACTAAACTGTTGAGATTTTGTTCTTATAACCACTTCAGGTAAACAAGTTTCCAGCTTCATAGTCTTATTGATTAAAGACAATCAAAGTACAAGGAACTACTTACCCCATCCCAGAATGCCAAGACCATTCGCCATTGTCGTATGGGAATCCGTTCCCACCACACTGTCGGGATAGAAAACCCCTCCTAGGTCAAACACCACACGGGACAGGTATTCCAGGTTAACCTGGTGAACTATTCCACTCCCTGGCGGTACCACTGTAACATTCTGAAAGACTCTGGAAGCCCACTGAATCAAAAAGGTAGACCATGGGTAAGAAAAAAGTAAAAAAAAGACATTTAAAATAATTAAACCAACTATACATTGTATTTTTAAGGTAACAGTAATTTTCCTACTTTCAATATTCATTTTAATGTTCAGTGCTTTAGTATGGTTTTTCATTAGTCATATTTCAATTCTGAGTGTATTCTAACACTTCTCAATTTGCTGTTATGAACTAGTGCTGGGCAGGTGTAAATGCAGCAATGCATACATGTTCCAGTTTTAATAAGGCAAGTCACTAACAGTGAAGCCAGTATTCCCTGGTTCGTGAACTGTATAAGGTTTCCATAAAGATTTATCTGTGGCTTGTGATCTTTTGTCACTAACCCCATTCTGCACAACTCAGTGCTTGCTGTTCCTAATGTTGTGTACAAGTCTGTCCCATGACACTGATTTTTAAAAAATGGTTTACCAATGTACACTACTGAATACTCTACTTAACAGGGCACTACACGTCTCTGACCGACTCTGCTGGGGTGGTGAGTAACTATGTAAGGACAAAGGAATTTACAATAAAAAAGATATTTAGGAACTTCAAGATGTTTATCATAATGGTATACCTTAAGAAACTGTAGCCGTTCCTTATTTCTGTTGAATTCCATTTCCTGCCCCCTTAATAATGTTTCTGGTCTAGAAAAAAGAACACAATAAATGAAAACACAACTTTCACACTCTTTTGACACCAATCTTCAAGAATAGTGCAGAGCAAATATTATTAATTGGACACAAACTAAATATACCGATTTACATGTATTTACAGATTAGAATATACAACAGGCGTATTTAGCACATCGTGGTTGCTGCAACATTCAATGTTAGCCTCGTATCATACACCCATCTTTGCCCATGTTTCTTAAAACCTCTGATTAAAAGAAATGTACCAATTATTAACAGACCCAGTTTCAACAGCTGAATGAGGAACAGAGTTCTGCACTCTTACCATTCTCTGCATGTAGGCATCGTCTAGTTCCACATCTGAAACAGCTGGCTCTAATTTTTAAAGCAAGCCATGTACATTCTGAAAACTACATATCACCCTTCAATTTTCTAAATTGCAGGGAATACAATCCAAACTGAATAAAAGGCTGTCATGATTTAATCTTGAATTCATATCATTCTAGTAAATCTCTGCTGGTCCTCTACAAGGTAAACACATTCTTCACAAAAATAGCATCTATAAGAGAATAAAGTACGCCAAATAAGGCCTAAATGGAACTTTCTGGTGCGCTTAGCATGTTTTCTAACTCCTTGTTCTCTACAAACTCAGGTATGTCACACATAAGTGTTTTTTTTTAAAGTGTATCTTAACCAAGATAACAGGTTATAGTTCGGCACCATTTCAATAAAGTAGACTTCAAAGCCGGTCTTAACTTCCAAAAAAAAGGTAAAGAAGTGAAGCAGAAGGAAATATCATACTCAGCCACAGGCTGCAGGTGGAAAGGACAGAGCAAGGGGGTGCTCTCTATTTCTGCATTGCGTGTTCCTGAGGATATGGAGCCTGCACCACTGTGACACGAACTGAAACAGCCGCGGAAGCTTCGACACGGAGATGCCTTCGACTGCAACTTGGCACCGTAAGTTTTAGTTGCTGATGCAGAACCATCACCTCCACCAGGGTTTGGGGCATTTTGTATGGCACTGTTCAACAAAAGTCAGAAGTACAATTATAATCATACTCAAGATGGGTAATAATTCCAAGTTTTCTTTTTGCATTTTATTTTCTTGAAAAAAAAACACTATCATCGCGAGGCATCGTTTAATGTGAACCAACAAAAGGAGCATCACATAGTGAATGAAAATCAATGATAAGATAATCAAGATTCCTTTTATAACTTATCATCCAACAGCATCAGAATGAAAATTTACACATCAGAACAGAATCAAACAGCATAAGAGACCACACTGACATCATGCCTGCATTGGCTGCCTTTTCTCTGCTTCGCTACCAGACAACTGCTTCTTTTTAAGTAGCTAATCAATTCTCCTTTAAAAGTTATTGTTGCCACCCACTCTATAAGACAGGGCACGTCAAATAATTCACAGCATAAGAAAAATATTCAACTCATGTCTGGCTCTATGTTAATAACCAAAATTAATTGTGCATGCTGCTTTAAAGTAGCTATTTGAATAATAAACTCCTGACAAACATCTTCATTTTAGTTATATTTGCACTGTACAAAATATATACATTGGTAAAATTACATTACTATGCAAGTGAAGTTCCTGGCGTTACAAACAAGAATTACCCATTTTTAGTTTGCTTGCCTTTTGCTGTAATCAATCTGCAGCGAATGGTCCACAATCAGGTCAGTGGGACAGACTGGGCCAACCTTGGCAGGGTCTCCTCCAAGTTTCTTTACTGCTTCTCTCATAGCAGCAAAATCTACCACTGCAGGAATCCCTCTGAAATAAATCAAATCAACAAGCTGAAAGAACAGTCACTATACTGTTCTTTCAAGGAACCCATCATATATTGGCTAATTCCACCTGGTGGCTTAACCAACTTTTACCACTCAATGAACAAACCCAATTACATATTCATTATTACATTATCACTTGTGGAAGCTTGCCATGTCCAAACTAGCAGAGACATTTGTTATAATACCAATGGTTATACTGCAAAGTGACTGAAAGTACATTTTTCTTTTGTGTTCTGCAAAGTAGGACAAAGTAAATTGCATCACAAAGTTCACATTGAAAGCTTCTAAATAATTCAAACTTTATACAGTGGTGTCATATTTGAGTTATTTTTCCACTTTGGGACTATACTAAAGATAAATGTTGAACTGTCAGTCCTTTACTACCATCAAAAAGAACAATTAACAATTATTGGAGATACTGTGCGGATAAGTAGGCAACATCAAAAAGAGAAATAGAATTAACATTTCATTCCATAAAGAGAGAAAAAATAGGAACAGTGGGCCACCAAATTCTTCAAACCTGCCACATTCAGTATGATAGGGTAATTGCACACTGTCTTTTACCAGGGTTGGGGAATCAAGAACTAGAAGGCATAGTTTCAAGGTAAATGGGGGAGATTTAATAAGAAGCTGAGGGGCAACTTCTTCCACTCAACAGGGTGGTCCGTATACAGATTAGGCTACTAGAGCAAGTGTTTGAGGCAGGTACATTAATGGCATTTAAAAAGCCCTTGGAAAGGAGGGATGTGGGCCAATTCCAGTCAAATGCAACTAGTTTGGATGGAAATGTTGATTAGTTGGGACGAAGGCAAGTTTCCGTGCTGTATTTGATCCTTGGCCTCTACCCTATTTTCTTATACGATCCTAGAACTCTACATTACCTGCAGTGCAAAAGTCTACCACGGCCCTAAATGTAATTAAAGATTCAATATCTGAGAAAATTCCAGATTCAGTATGAAATTTCTCCTCACCCCAGTCTGAGGCGATGGACGCCTTATCCTGAGTCCCTTTTCTAACCCCTTATCCAGACACTTCTACCACCAAGAGCTATATCCAATAGTTACATCTACATTTTTTTGGGTAGGTATTTTGGAAGGCAAGTACTTCATGTGTGGTCTCACCCAAGTGCTATATGGTAGTAGAAAGACTTCTAGGATCTTATACTCCAGTCCCCTAGCAATAAAGGCTATCTGCTATCTGCTGAAATGTCCTCACCCCGAGCACTTCACTCTGCACAGCTCCACCTAACTATTTCCAGCATTTTCGAAACACATGGCATTTTTTTTTAAATCTTATTCACAGCAAACTTCCAATGCCCAGGAGGCAGTTGTGATAGACCTTCTCCTCACTCCTTGTGTACTCAATTTCTCGAGGAGTGTGAGGTAGGACTAAGGACGCTGTCACAATAATGAGGAAATCACAATAAGTCACAGTGGTAACACGGGAGGAAAATCAGGTGAGAAACTTTCGTAGGGTTGGGATATAGGCACTCTAGTCCATGCCAAGCCATTTAAACTGCCTAGCCCCATCAACCTGCACCCAGACCATAGCACTCCACACTCCTCCCATCCATGTGCCTATCCAAACTTCTCTTAAACATTGAAATCAAATTCACATCCACTACTTGCACAGGCAGCTCGTTCTACACCCTCACCATCTTCTGAGTGAAGAAGTTTCCCCTTGTTTCCTTAAATATTTCACCTTTCAACTTTAACCCATGATCTCTAGTTATAGTCTCACCGAATCTCAGTGGAAAAACTTGCTTGTATTCCTAACTATACCCCCCCATTATTTTGTAGCTATCAAATTTCCCCTCAGTCTTCTACATTCTAGGGAATAAAGTTCTAACCCATTCAATCTTTTTTAAAAACTCTGGTCCTCCAGTACCAGCAACACCCCTGTAGATTTTCTCTGTACTCTTTCAATCTTATTTGCATTTTTCTTGTAGGTAGGTCACACAAATACTCCAAATTAGACCTCACCAACATCTTATACAATTTCAACATACCACTCCAACTCCTGTACTCAATACTTTGATCTATAAAGGCCAACGTATCAAGAGCCTTCTATCCGACCCTACCTACCTGTAATACCACTTTCAATGAATTATGGAACTGCATTCTCAGATTCCTTTGTTCTACTGCACTCCTCAGTGCCCTACCGTTCACGGTGTAAGACCTACCCTGGTTGGTCATCCCAAAGTGCAACACTTCACACTTGTCTACATTAAATTCCATCTGCCATTTTTCAGGCCTTTTTTCCAGCTAGTCCAGATCCTGCTGCAAACTTTAATAGTCACACCAAAACAATACAAATATGAAACCAAATCATCAAGGGACCAACATGATGCAACTCCAAGTGGACCTTTTAACTACAGTGTCTTTTCAGGACAAACACTTCAGCCACTAAGGAAGCAAAAGGGAAAGTAGGTCAGGTGGTCATAAATAGGTGAACCCATATACTTTAACATGATAACAAGTGTCGCATTCTACTTCTGTTTCTGTCAATAATACAGGAGAAACTGACACCATCAATTCACAGCTCTGGACTTCCAAAGGATTTGTAAATTCCAATCTAGTGTTTTTTTTAAAATGACACCATGACAATGCTTTTATTTCTGTTCAGCATTTGTTTGGTCTATTTTAATTCTATTTTCAAATTAGAAATTCTGCTATTCTTTTAAAACTCTCAACCAATATTCCTGAAGAAATCCCTGCTTTATATTGTTCAATATGGACATTGGGAACAATTAAGCTAATTGACTGAAGACTTGATTTAAAAAGATTTTGTTATCTTGCATTCTGAAGCTCAAGAATTTTAACTAAATGCTAGTTGAGCATTTTACAAAGGTGAGCAGAAATAAAAGGTAAAGTAAGGCTGGAGGGAACAGGAAGAAAATAAACAGAATCAAAAATATAAAAGGATGGGTTTTATTTATCAGACTACCCTACAAGGGAGTTACTTTCCATCATTCTATGATAAAAGCACGTCGTGAAAATAAATTCAACACATTATTATAAAACTCTAAAAATCAAAGTATTATATTTAATTGTGAGGTTTCAGCAGGCACTCAATAAATACTAGTGCTCTGTCGAAGCAAGGAGACAAAGAGCGCAGTCCAATCTGGTCTTCAACCTCCGAAGACATTCCAATGAGGGAAAATGTTTTCAAAAACAATTGCAAAGAGAGGATGGCATATCTCAATACCAAAATAACTTTTCTCAGCACATCATATTAATCTGTTTCCTGTGACCTTGCACATAGAAAATCAAGACCAAGCATTGTCTTCACAAGGTAAAAATATAATCAGAACACATCAGGCATACAATTCATGTGCCACTTTTAAAGTTATATTTCAGAAAAATATTTAGATTTGTTATCATTTATAATAAAAAGACAAAGTGAGGTAACTAGCCAAATTTGAGTTGGAGCCCTGAACTTTTCTGCTGAACAGGGTTGAGCACTGGGAGATGAGGAAACAGTGCCACCAGTGTCAAGAGAGTGCAATTACAGTATCACAAAATGATACAAATAGGAACAATGGAATTTAGAAGTGACAGTGTGACAAAAGCAGTCTCTCAGGATCAAGAAACAGCAGTTTCCATTCTAGTTTTGCAGGTTCCAAATTGTATAGGTGGGACAGGAGCCAACTTCAAGCTGAGCAGGTTAGCTTGAATTTGAATTTATTTAAATCTTACATCTGTCCCAAAACATAAAGGAGTAAAAATCTCCATCTCAATGTACAGACACTTGAATTTATAAGTCTAATGGCTTGTAGAAAGAAGCTTTCCCCGTAGCCTGTTGGTCCTGGCTTTAATGCTGCAGTACTGTTTCCCAGGCGGAAGCAGCTATAACAGTTTATGGGTGGGGTGACTGGTGTCCCTGATGATCTCTCAGGCTTTCTTTAAGTACCTGCTGCTGTAAGGGAAGTTCACATCCACAGATGCACTGGGCTGTCCGTAGCACTCTCTGCAGTGCCCAGCAATCAAGGTTGGTGATATAGCCTGTCAATGGTGCCCCTGTAGAAGGTTTTGAGAATTTGGGGGCTCATGCCAAACTTCTTCAGTCGCCTGAGGTGGAAGAGCCACTTATGTGCTTTTTCTGCCACACAGCCAATGCGTACAGTCCAGGTGAGATCTTCGGTGATGTGTACACCGAGGAACTTGAAACAACTCACATTGTGAACTGCAGTCCCATTGACGTTGACCAGGATGAGCCTGTCTCCATTCCTCCTGTAATCCATGATCAGCTCTTTTGTTTTTTGTACATTGAGGGAGAGGTTGTTATCTTGGCACCACACTGTGTCAGGGTGTTAACCTCTCCTCTGTAGGCCATCTCATCACCGCTAAAAAAGGCTGATCAACGTCGTGTCATCCACAAATTTGATCAGCAAATTGCAGTTGTGTGTGGCAGCACAGTCGTACGTATAAAGGCAGTAGAGAAGGCAACTCAGGACACAACCCTGGGGGGCATCTGTGTTGAGGGTCAGAGGGGCAGAAGTGAGGCAGCCCATCCTCATCATGTGTTGGCGATCTGATAGAAAGTCCAGAATGTTGCACATGGCGGTGTGAAGGCCAAGGTCTCTGAGCTTCCCGTCAAGTCTGGAGGGAATTATGGTGTTGGATGCTGAACGGTAGTCCAGGAACAGCATTCTAACATATGTATCTCTCTTCTCCAAGTGAGTGAGGACAGTGAGTAGTGCTGCAGCTATGGCATCATCAGTAGATTGGTTCCATCAGTAGGCAAATTGTAGGGGGTGCAGTGTGGGTGGTAGCATGCTGCAGATGTAGTCCTTAACCAGCCTCTCAGAGCATTTGCTTATAATTGAGGTGAGTGCGACATGGTGCCAGTTGTTCAGGCACGCTTCCTTGTTTTTTCTTAGGTACAGGGACAATGATGGACGATTTGAAACAGGAGGGCACTAAACACTGGGAGGGAGAGTAAAAATGTCTGTAAACATACTAGCCAGCTGTTCCACACACACTTTGAAGACCCACCCTAGGATGCCATCTTGCAGTTGCCATCTCGTTGTCTTGCGGTTGTTGACTCGTTAGAATATGTGGCGCGTGGCCAAGTGGTTAAGGCGTCGGTCTAGTGATCTGAAGGTCGCTAGTTCGAGCCTCAGCTGAGGCAGCATGTTGTGTCCTTGAGCAAGGCACTTAACCACACATTGCTTTGTGACGACACTGGTGCCAAGCTGTATGGGTCCTAGTGCCCTTCCCTTGGACAACATTGGTGGCGTGGAGAGGGGAGACTTGCAGCATGGGCAACTGCCGGTCTTCCATACAACCTTGCCCAGGCCTCAGTCAACATCGAAAATTGATGGACAGCCGAAGAAGAGGAATGTCTTACATACCTCAGCCTCAGAGATGACCAAGGAGCAGGTCTTGTCGGCGGCTCTCCTTGGCGTTCAGTCTTATCAACCTCAAATCGAGCATAAAAGACATTTTGCTCATCTGGGATTAAGGTGGCAATGTTGGCTGGACTGCTGCATTTCATCTTGAAGTCCGCGATGGTGTGCAGCTCTTGCTATACACTGCGTGTGTCATTGTCACAGAGTTGTGGCTGGATTTTGTCCCCGTGTTGCCATTTTGCCACCTTGATGGCTCTACGTAAATCATAGTGGCATTTCGAGTTCCTTTTGGGTCTTCAGGGATTGAAGGCTTTATCCCTTGCGCTGAGAGCAACACGCACTGAACCATTTATCCAAGGCTTCTGGTTTGGGTAGAAATGACCGATTTTTGGGGAACGTTGTCTTCAATGCTCTTCCAAATGAAGCTTGTGAACACCTCTGTGTATTTGAAGATGTTCTCGGCTCAAAATACCTCCCAGGTGACATTATCAAAGCAGTCTTGTAACACTGCGCCCAATTGGTTGGAGCAGCAGTGGATGGTTTTCACTATGATCACTTCCTGTTTCAGTTTCTGCCTGTAGGCGGGCAGGTGCAAGATGGAGGAATGGTCAGACTTTCCAAACGGAGGGCACAGAATTGCTTTGTAGGCGTTGCAGAAGGGAGGGAAGCAATGCTTGAGTATGCTTCTTCCCCGTGTGCTCACCTCCATGTGTTGGCTGAACTTAGGGTAAGCTCTAGTCAGCAACACTTAGTTAAAGAGTCCAGCGATGATGAAAGCAGCCTCTGGGTATGTGGTTTCATGGATACTGATGGTTTTGCAAAGTTCATTGAGAACCAGGTTGGTATTGGCCTGTGGTGGGATGTACACAGCTGTAATAATAACAGACGTGAATTCTCTAGGCAGCCAGAAGGGTCGACATAACAGCATAAGATACTCCAGAGCAAGAGGATTTGAGGGTGTGCATGTTACCTGGGTCACATCAAGCATTGTTCACCATGAAGCACACTCCGCCACCTTTACTTTTCCCAGAGAGTCCTTTAGAACTGTCCTCTCGGAACACAGAGAACCCAATGGGTTCAAAGGCTTGGTCTGGTATCTCCTCCGACGACCACATTTCAGTAAAGCATAGGATGTCACAGTGCTTTGTTTTTCGTTGGAAGGAGATTCTGGCTCTCAACTCACACAGCTTGCTATCCAGGTACTGTACACTGGCCAGGAGTATGCTAGGGAGCGGCGGCCGATTTATGCGCCGTCTTAACCTAACCAAGACACTGGCTCTTTTTCCTCGCCTCCGGCGACACGTTCTCAGTAATGCTAGTGTGGTGAAAGGACTTCCCGTGGTTCATGCAAGCAGAGGGCTCTGGTGCAAGAAAGGCAGCACGTTATGACTGAAAGCTGGCTTTCCAATGTTCAAAAGAGTCAGTCAATCATACCTGATGTGACTTTCAGGTTCTTGTAAGAGAATTACAGAAAGAAGTAGAGAGACAAGCAGAAAATTACTATGCCAATTCGGAGTACACAATATGGCTGCCGTACACAGTATCATCTTGAGGGAGAAGGCATTATGAGGCCTTGCTGGTGCCTGATGGATGACCTTGAGTTTCTCAGCACCATCCCAAATGCTCCTTCTCCACTTTGAGTAGCTGCAGATTAGGGACTCGCAACAGTCATAGTCAGAAAGACTTTGAGCAGATTGAATTGTTTCCTCCATTATGGGAAGATCATTACTAGAATGACAGACCTCAGGATGGAGGCTAATTTGGGAGTCAGATCTCATCACATCCAAGAGTCAACTGAATATAATCTGGGATATTATACATATATATATATATATACACACACACTCTACACATCACATTACACATTAAAAAACAACAGGAGTATATTTACTGCTAGAACCAGCTTTACAAATAAAGCCAAGTTTAGTAAATCAGTAACTAAACAGCAAGCTCAATTCTGATCCCAAGCTAGACTCACGTGAAATCCTGAAGGAGAACCCGGGCAGGCCAGAAGGGAACATCTGTTTGGTTTTGCTGATTTTTCCAATCAAGAATAGTTAAAGCATCTTCTCTTTTCACATGAAGTCCATCACAATTTCGAATAGCTGCCTCAAGTAATACACGGATAGAGTATGGCAGTCCACCTTTTGGAAACAACGGTCAAATCGATTAAAAAGAAATAAACCACTTTAAAGAGAATTTTAAAAAACAATTACCTAACATAAGAACTCAATTATGCTTTCATCACATTAGCCAGAAAATGCTATATTAAGCTTTTTTTTCTAAATACATCCCAAAATTAAATACACAAGTTTAGCAGTGGTATATGAAATACATTGAGCAAAATTAGAACATTCAAAGCATGTAGTATTGTGCCGGATGTGTATTATCATTCACTGCTTTTAGGAATCCTACCTTGTTTGCACCTTATTCTTACTGTGTTTTTAAGTAAGGCTGACAATAGGTCACTGCAGCAGAAAAAGCACAAGGACACAGCCACATTAACTTTGCAATTTGCAGTGTTCTATCTATTGCCTTTTCCTTTATTAAGACAATGACTCATGCTTGAATGCAATTCCCCAGGAGTCAGCACCTGTTTAGGAGCTCATAATAAATCAATCTACTGGCCACTGTTCCACAAGAACATTCAGATCATGAGTAATGCTGGCCAACGAACACCTTGCTTGACCCTGGGACTCCACTACAATTGTAGCAAAGCTTACCTACACAGCAGATGACAAATCAAACTTGGAACCTCCAGAAATGTTTGATAGCATTACACCAACTCAGTTTTTGATAACTTCCTGCTCATCTTAATAACAGGCCATTTTTAGAATATTAAATTGAGCAGGTAGATTCAAATACAAGGCTTTCCTGGGTTTCAGAAGTGCTGACTTAACATAAATCCTCCTTTATGCAAATTGTCCCTTAAATGCTTTATTAGCCTAACAGTTAATAATATGTTCTGCAACAGTCATTAACAACTGAACACAATATATGTTTCATTGGGTTAATTACAGGTAGTGCTAGGGTAAGCATCGGAATTATTTGAAGAAATGAAATTATCAGGAGCATATGTGAAGTGACACAATCTGGGTAGTGATGCTGCGCTGAGAGAAAAAGTAGTATATTGGGAAGAAGAGATTTAACTATTTCAAGCAATGAGCTTTTAAAATCTTGGTATTGGGCAAATTGTTTTGATTTTGACTTAACGGAAAAATTTAGTTTATGGGATAGTTCTCAGTAGCAGAACCCACATGTCAATCAATAAAGATGATGAATTGGGCACGAAAGAGCCCAGATAATTAAGGTCATCTAATTTGCAAACTTAAATTTGATTAGTATTTATGAAATTAAGCTGCATAGTGGCGCAGTTAGTAGAGCTGTTGCTTCACAATGCTGGAGACCCAGGTTCAATCTTGACTCCAGGCGCTGCCTGATGAGGTTTGCATGTTCTCCCCATGACCATATGTTTTAAGTCAGAAACTCTGGTATCCTCCCACATCCCAAAGACATGTAAATCGACAGGCTAATTGGCCATGGTAAACTTCTCCTCACATATGAGTGAATGGTAGAATCAGAGAGGAGCTGATGAGAATGTGGACAGAATTTATAAATGGGAATAATATAGGATTGGTGCAATAGCAAACTACTACTGAAGAAAAAATTGCCAAGAACAATCATGGTTATGGAAAGACCATGACTGCCCATGACATACCACATGGCACAGAACAATGGAACAGTGTAAATGAATAGTAAATTGCCAGTGAGATTCACTTCCATGCTGTTCGATTCTCAGAAACTGTTCACTGAGAATTCACAAAGACCTTGTCCACCCCTTCATTTCCAATGAAAATATTGGCCAATACATGAATGGAAAAATCTCACCATATCTTGGGTCACCGAGTTTAAGGACGTTGAAGTATTTTTTACCAGGATGATCTGCAGACAATGGTTCAATTAAGTGATGAAAGGGATGTCCTAAAATGGAGAGAAATACATTATAATCATAGTGTAACATTAAGTATATTTGATAATAAAAATCTGCAACTCTTCTGAACTTTCACAAATCTGACATCTCTGATTGATTGTTTAATCAGATAAAGTACAAAGGCTGGCAGAGTATTGGCATTCCTGGATTCTAAGCAGCAGAAATGACTAAACTATGTAGTCAATAAAAGCAGGGAGGTGAATGGCCGAGATAAGTTTTGGAAACATCATGCAGCTGGACTGTTACAAGAACATCAGTGACCCTACTACAAAAAGGTATGGAATGAAAGCTAGTGATCTTCAAAAGTCTCTAAGGGTTTAAAACAGAGTGTAGTGGAACTATGGATTTCTTAAACCACATCCTTCTACAGTTAATACTTTGTACATAATTGCTGCCATCTAGGAGCATTGTCAGCTCTCAACTCAGAGACTTCCCTTGTCAGGATCCCAAAGGCAAGGCCAGCATTGATTGCCCGTCCTAATCACACTTTAAGAAAGGTGCTGGGCTGCTACCTTGACCCACTGCAATTATATCCAGAACAGCGACAAGGAAATTGCTCAAGGGTTTAGAGCCATTAGCAATGAAGAACAGCAAAAGAGTTACTGGTCAGAACTGTAAAGGAGAGGTGAACTTACATCGGGTGGTGGTGGTGCTGCTGCTGCTGCCCTGGTGATGAAAGTTCTCTCCCCAGCTGGTAAGACACACCATGAAGGGAAGTAATTGCAGTACATTTTGTAGGTGGTGCCAATGGTGCAAGGGAGTTATCTGGGATGTGGTCCCTTTCAAGCAGGAAACTGTGCTCCGGGTGCTGTTAGAGCTGCAATCATCCAGGCAAGTGGAGAGAACTCCTTCACAGTCCTTACTTGTGCTTTGCAGATTGTAGAAAGTCAAGAGGGGAGTCACTTGCTGCAGTACGTCCAGCCTCTAACCTGTTCTAGTATTTACGTGGCTGGTTCAGTTGAGTATCTTGGCAATACCCCTTCAGTTGATAGAGGCATATTCAACAACAGTAATGGCACTAAATGTCAAATGTAGGTGATTAGACTAAGATTAGCAATTTAAGATGTAAACTAGTGTTACTGTCTCAACTTCAAATTGTAAAGTATGCATTGTAAAGATGAAGGAAGTCACTTTCTACACCATGCCTAGCCACTGGTCAGTGTAACTTTTCTCTGCTAGGTCATCCTCTCCTCCCCCACCCCCCCCAACAGTATCCACTTCTGTGTTGTGGATGTTACTTACTGCTCACCAGCCCTTACCGAATGTTAATCAGCTCTTGCTGCATTCATGCATGACCTGTTTCATTCACCAATGTGTTGCAAACATAAATGAGCATCTGTAAGCTTCAACTGAATCAACAGGGTAAACGCAACTTACGGCATGCTTGCCTTTATTAATCGAGGCACTGAATTCAAGAGTTATATTGCAGCTTTATAAACCTCTGGTCAGGCTGCAACTGGAGCATTGTGTGCTGTTTCAGTGGCCCCGTTATGGGAAGGATGTGGTGGCAAAGGACGATGCAGAAGTGCTAGGCAAGGAAAGAGTGTTGCCTTTTGATATGAGTTGATGTAACAACAGCGCTTAGAGATTACCTTTTTTGGGGATCATTCAATGAAGTCTTATGAGTAGAACTTAGAAACAAGAAAGGGAGGATCACTCTTGTGGAGCCAACAGTAAGCAGAACTTAAAGAACATGTTCAGCACAGCACTGTGGGCCAAAGGGCCTGTACTGAGCTGCAGGTTTTCTATGTTTCTAAGTAGGTGTGTAGAGAAATTGCTCAGAGTTGTAAAAATAATAGTTACGTTAGTGGGAAATTTTAGATTTCCCAGTATCAACTGGGCCATAGAGAGCGTTAAGAGGCAGGATGGAGAGGAATTTTTGAAATGAGTCCAGAAAAGTTTTAGGAGTCAATATATAGAGGAACCTACTCAGGAGTGTGCAATACCGGACCTTGTCTTGGAACTGGGTGGCAGTCAAACAGCACTTTAGCTCTAGTAACCACAATTCAAATAGTTTTAAAATAGCGATGGAAAATGAAGCCATTGACTAGGTGTTAACACCCTTACTTTTTATACAAATGAATTGTATGAGAATGCAGAAGACTTTACTTGTAAGTTTTGATAACACAGAATTAGGTGGTGTTGGGGATAGAGGTTATTGTAGATTACAAGGGGATATTGATCAATTAGAGAAGTTGCCTAAGGAGTGGCAAATTGATTCTAATACAGGTTATGCATTCTAGAAAGCCAAACCAGTCTCGGACTGGTACTGTGAATGGTAGGGCACTATGGAATGTAATGGAACAGAGGGAGTGAGAAGTAGAAGCGTTTAGTTAACTGGGAGACAAAGCAGTGAAAAAAATGTTTTAACATGCTGGCCTTCATCAGTCAAGGCATTGAGTATGGGAGTTGGGGCATTATGTTGCAGTACAAGTCACTGGTGAAGCCACACTTGGAATACTGTATACAGTTTTGTTCACCTTCTTATAGGAAGACATGGTATTAAACTGGAAAGAGTACAGAAAAGAATTACAAAGATCATGTCTTGGCCCAAAATGCTGACTGTGCATTCCCTTCCATAGATGCTGCCTGACTTGCTGAGTACCTCCAGCATTTTGTTTGTGTTGCTCATGATTTTCAGCATCTGCAGAATCTCATGTTGAAGATTCAGAAGGATGTTGCTAGGACTACAGGGGGCCTGAGTTATAGGTGGAGATTGGCCAGGCTATGTTTTTATTCCTTGGAACATAGGCTAGAAAAGTTTAAAACTATGAGAGGAATAGAAAAGATGGACGGTAATGTTTTTCCCCCACCGTAGGCAAGTCCAAACCTAGGGGGCATAGGCTTACAGTGAATGGGGTAAGTATTTAAAAGGGATCTGAGGAGCAACTTTTTCCATACAGAGGGTGATGAGTATAAGGAATGAGCTACCAGAGGAAGTGGTTGAGACAGGTACAACATCATTCAAAAACCACTTGGATACCTTTATAGAGGGGTGGGGCTTAACAGGGATATGAGTCAAGAATTGTTAAATGAGGAAATTAGGACGTGTGGTTAGTAGGGACCAGTTGAGATGAAGGGCCTGTATCTGTGTCGAGTTGCTCCACAACTCTATCAAGATGCTGTCTGTGTTCGAAGAGATGTGGTGTGTAGAAGATGGAGAAACTATGTTTGCTTTCTCTGAAGCAGAAGAGCTGAGGGGCGACATTCATAAAATTATAAGAGGCATAGATAAATAGAGTAGACATTCATTATCTTTTCTCCTGGAGAAGAAATGTCTAAACTTAAAGGGCATGCATTTAAGGTAGGGGGATGGAAGCTCGAAGGAGATGTGCGGGACAAGCAATTTTTATATTATGCAGAGTAGTGGGTGGCTGAAGCATGCTTCCAGGGTGATGGTGGAAGTGGCATATACAGGTGTCCCCCGCTTTTCGAACGTTTGCTTTACAAAACCTCACTGTTACGAAAGACCTACATTAGTACCCTGTTTTCGCTTTCAGAAGGTGTTTTCACTGTTACGAAGAAAGGCAGCGCGTGATAAAAAATCAGCGCACGATAAAAGGCAGCGCGCACCCCGAGCAGCCGCTCTCCCCCAGATTCGGAACGGCATTGCTTAAACACGTTGCATTGAGCAGCCGTTAGCGAGATGAGTACTAAGGTGTCGGAAAAGCCTGAAAGAGCTCGTAAGGGTGTTACACTTAGCGCAAAACTAGACATAATTAAGCATTTCGATCATGGTGAACGAAGCAAGCACAAAGTGAGTTTGGCTTGTGGAAGCTGACAAAGATGATGTTGAAGAGGTTTTGGCATCCCATGACCAAGAACTCATAGATGAAGAGCTGATGTAGTTGGAAGAGGAAAGGATAACAATCGAAACCGAATGCAGTAGCGAAAGTGAAGTCGTCCAGGAACTGAACGTGAGAACGTGAAGCAAAAGCGTGAGATTTTCGCTGCAATGATAAAGTACGACCTTAATTTTGAAAGGGTACGTAGGTTTAGGGGATACTTGCAAGATTGTTTCGTCCTTACAAAGAACTGTGTGATATAAAAATGCGCAAGGCTCAGCAGTCAAGCAAGCCTTCCACATCAGCCACAGCAGATGACGAACCTCGACCTTCGACATCAAGGCAGGCAGTCATAGGAGAAGATGAGCTGCCTGCCCTGATCGACGATGAGATGACACCCCCGTGTCCCACCACCCCAACCCCCGGGCCCCGGACAGATACTGTACCGATTCGTGTAGAATGCAGCGGTAGCCGGGAGGCACACAGCACATCTTTAAGAAAAAAGTCGAAATAAACATGCTAATTAATTAGGTGCCGCCTAGCATGTAATTGTCAGCCCATATCAGTGCCGATGCAATCAGCAATCACCTCTGATCGGTGCCAACATTTACGTGCCGGGCAGCACCCAATTAATTAGCACGTTTATTTCCGCTTTTTTCTTAAAGACGTGTTGTGTGCCTCCCGGCTACCCTTGCATGCTTCGCGGCAATGTATCAGTCGGCAGCCTGGAGGGTGGGGGCCACTGCACCACCCCAACCTGCGACAACTCAGTCTAACACACCATCATCAGTGTGCTCAATGTCTTCCCAATTCCGGTAAGTGATACTACACTGTACATACATTATTTCTACTTTATATAGGCTGTGTACTTTTACATGTTATTTGGTAGATTTGGCAGCTTCATAGTTTAAATGCTACTGGACAGCGCGTTTATGCCAACAGCGCTTGCGTGAGATTTTCTGCCGAGAGCACTTGCGTGAGATTTTCGCTACGGAGATCTGTGCAGGCAATCGTTATAGAGAAGTATTTCTACTTTATATAGGCTGTGTATTTATCATATCATTCCTACCTTTACTATGTGTTACTTTTATTTTCGGTTTTAATGTGTTATTTGGCGTGATTTGGTAGGTTATTTTTGGGTCTGTGAACACTCACAAAATTTTCCCATGTAAATAAATGGTAATTGCTTCTTCGCTTTACCACATTTCAGCTTACGAACCGTTTCATAGGAAAGCTCTACCTTCGGATGGCAGGGGAAACCTGTACAACAGAGACATTTAAAAAGCTCTTAGATAGACACACAAAATATGAACAGAATGGAGGAATATGGACTACATGCAGGCATAAGAGATAAGGTGTCTCAGCTTGATTAGTTTGACACAACACCATGAGCACAAAGGCCTGATCATGTGCTGCACTAATGTTCTACACAAGTCCACTGCTGATCTTATGATGGAAGATGGGTCAAAAATAAAACAGCTGAAGGTGGCTGGTCATTCTCTACTGTCCTGAGGATCTCCTATGGCAAGATCCTAACAATTATCAGACTGACAATCATAACCATCCTCCTCTCTGTGAGAGAGATCAAAACATATGCCCAGATACATCCAGCAAAACAACTATCTTATCAAGTGTGCCTATCACATATTGGTTAAATGATTCATTGTAGACAACTACTACAGTCGCAACCACTCCTACGGTGTAGATTGGTGATAACATATTCTCCTCGCTGACGATCAACACTGCTCTACTCTCTATATACACATGACTGTGTGGCTAGGCACAGCTCAAATACCATCTATAAATTTGCTGACGATACAACCATTGTTGGCAGAATCTCAGGTGGTGACAAGAGGGCGTACAGGAGTGAGATATGCCAACTAGTGGAGTGGTGTCGCAGCAACAACCTGGCACTCAACTTCAGTAAGACAAAAGAGCTGATTGTGAACTTCAGGAAGGTTAAGACGAAGGAACATACACCAATCCTAATAGAAGGATCAGAAGCGGAGAGACTGAGCAGTTTCAAGTTCCTGGGTGTCAAGATCTCTGAGGATCTAACCTGGTCCCAACATATCGACGTAATCATAAAGAAGGCAAGACAGCAACTATACTTCATTAGGAGTTTGAAGAGATTTGGTATGTCAACAAATACACTCAAAAACTTCTATAATTGTACCGTGGAGAGCATTCTGACAGGCTGCTTTACTGTCTGGTATGGGAGGGCTACTGCACAGGACCGAAAGAAGCTGCAAAGGGTTGTAAATCTAGTCAGCTCCATCTTGGGTACTAGCCTACAAAGCACCCAGGACATCTTCAGGGAGCAGTGTCTCAGAAAGGCAATGTCCATTATTAAGGACCTCCTGCACCCAGGGCATGCCCTTTTCTCACTGTTACCATCAGGTAGGAGGTACAGGAGCCTGAAAGTACACACTCAGCGATTCAGGAACAGCTTCTTACCCTTTGCCATCCAATTCCCAAATGGACATTGAACCCTTGGACACCATCTCACTTTTTTTTAAATATACAGTATTTGGTTTCTTGCACTTTTTAAAATCTATTCAATATACATATACTGTAACTGATTTACTTAGAAACATAGAAAACCTATAGCACAATACAGGCCTTTCGGCCTACAAAGCTGTGCCGATCATGTCCACCGCACTGAGACAGGGTTAAATAAGGGACTTGAGCATACGTGTTTTTTGGTATCGGGGGGTGGGAGGGGGGTCTGAAATACAAAAAATTCTGAATTCCTAAATGCAACTAGCCCCAAGGATTTCAGATAAGACATTGTGGACCTGTATCTTAATTCTCTCTTAATTCTGATTTATTCTAAAGGAAACAACCACAGCCAAAACATCCCTGTCTTTATATACATTATTCTTCAGCCCTGACCTCACTCAAATCCTCATCCTCTCTAATATTTGCACATCCTCCCAGTAACAAGCTGAGCTGAACTGTACAGTACTCTTACTTTGGCATCTGTCTAACTGGCATTTTATATGGTTCAAACATCCTGTTCTTCTATTCCATGCCCACTTAATCACCTTACCCACATTTTCCATATTGTCAGGAACTTATACAAGGATATATTAACATGCAAGTGCTACCAATATTCCTCTGTTCCGCTACACCTCTTAGTATTTTACCATAAATCAAGAACCCCTTGCTTTGCTCTCTGGGAAAAAAAAACATTTATTCACACTTCTCTGGATGAATTTACATTTTTGCCCACTAGTTAACTTCCTATAGGGAAAAGCAGAAGTCATCGAAAGCTACTGCCCAGCTTACAAAGTCCCCACTTACGTAGTCTGTACAAATGAATGTGAATTTGAGGCCAATGGGATGGATTTTCTGGCTGATGCAGGTCTGCAGGCAACTTCTGCTGGGTCGGAACATGGTTTGTGACCATATTTCCCAAGCAAGCAGCTCAGGTTATGAATAGTTCAAAGAATGGAGCCCTGTGACAACTTGGATATGACCCCTATGATGATG